>NW_022631006.1:1845894-2103612 GCF_010015895.1 Lontra canadensis | reverse complement strand
CACAATTCTATCTCCCAATGCATATTAAAGGAAAAGAAAAAAAAAAAAAAAAAAAATCATATAAATTTTTAAAAAATAAAAAAAAAAAAAAAAAAAAAAAAAAAAAGGCAGAAAAGGGAGCAATAGAAATAAAGGAGTTAAAGAAAAGACCATATATACACACACACACACAATTCTGTAGATTATAGACCAAAACAGGAGCATGTAAGAGCATGTAAAATAGGTTAAATATGAAGCAGGCAGAGGAAACTGCCTACATAATTAAAGAAAGAACTGGAGAAATAGGAAGAAATGGACGGAATTAGGCCTATTGTTTTCATGAATCATTGGGATATAATTAAATGCATAGGTAAATTTGTTTTGCTTGTACAGTGTCAAGTTTAAGAATTTTAAATTAGTTACATACAACGGAATTTTTATTTTTAAAAATATACTATTGAAAATCAAAGGAGATAATGCAAGTGAAAGTGTTTTGATGAAGTTAAGTGTTCTATGTGGAAGGTGCAATTATTATCTTTACCTTATAATTCCAATGCTGGTTTTCTGTCCTTAAAACCTTTGCTCATATCTAAGCAATCTGAGTTCATTCTATGGCTAAAATGTCATTATCTTGTATCTAAGGCTCAACTAAATTCTAAATATATTTTGTCTAAGTGTGCACCTTCTGTCAACTCTTTCACAAAGCTTTCAAGAAAATCCATAAATTTTTCTAGCTTGTTTTTGATTAAAAGAAAAATAACTTTCCATGTACTCTTTTCAAGAAAGAATGTGTTTATTTTTTAAATATTTGTATTTCTTTTTCAACAAGAAAAATAGAGGATATTATATAAAAAGCCCTATTTTAGTAGGTTTAAAAAGCACAAGTAAAATCAATATCATGCATTTTAGAGTTGTTGTAAATATCCCTACCAAAACACAATTCTATCTCCCAGTTCATATTAAAAGTGATGAGTAGAGAAATCATTTGGGTATTACCTGTATCTGCAACAGTCTGTTTCTTCAAAATAATAAGTGACAAAAAGGCAAATTTTTTTTAAGTTGGATGTTGATAATATATATTTCATTGTCTTGGTCTCTATACATTTTCCTATATTGTGAACCTTTTCTTATTAAAAATAGAAACAGTAAAGGCCATCACTTTAAAATGTGAGAAATCATGTAAGTGATGTAATAAAGATTATAAAATAATGATAGAATTACTTCAAAGAAATATAAGAAAATAAAAAAGTATATACATGTATGTGCTACATTTCCACTTTCTTTTAAAAATTAACTTAGAAAATTGTCAGGCCACTCACAGTGAAAAAAATACTATGTTTGAACTATATGAAATTGCCAGTACTTAACTATGTTTTGGCCAAAAAAGTGTAAATTTTCTTATGGTTAGCCTGTATTAAATACCTCTGACTACTTAGCATTTTGAAAAGTTTCATATTAATTATAATTTAAGATAAATATGGAACTTTAATTTTTTTAAGGTTTATTTATTTGAGATAGAGAGGGAGGGAGCATGAGTAGGAGGAGGAGTAGAAGGGGAGGGAGAAGGAAGGGGAAGGAATCTCAAGCCGACTCTGCACTGAGCGTGAGTCCCATGCAGGGCTTGATCTCAGGACTATGAGATCATGACCTGAGTTGAAACCAAATGAGCCACCAGGCACTGCTGGATCTTTAACTCTTTAATGTGATGGAAACATTCTGTTAAATTTTTAAGATAAGCACCTGATGTATTGTATTTAAATAGTACTTATTTTCCAATGGATTGATTTATTTATATTAAAATTTTTCTTGGAGCTAGATGTCTTTATGACAGCTTAGACAAATTTTAATTTTATATAGAGACTCCTCTTAAGAAGCGAGCCTCAACAGACCTGGCACTGGAACATATGCCTCTGCTTTTGTTATCAAGAGAGCCAATTTGTTAAATTTTGTGTATAACCTAAAAAGCTGCCTATGTATGGAAAAAAAAAAAAAAACTTGTCATCTTAAAATTAGGAAATTTCAAAGGACTTTGACTGTAAAAAGAATTATCTAAATCCCTTGCAGATGAATAAATAATGAGCACATTCAATGATCATGTTACTTCTCAAGCAAATGTTGCATAAGGAGCAAGGGTAGATTATTTTTTCTATAAGTAAAAAATAACTGTACTATCAATTTTATGAACTTTTCACAAAGCTGCTATGAAATAAGAGGTCTGATGGCCATTTGAAATTCCTTCAGAGCCATCTAAAATTCTTTTAAAAATGTTCTTATTAAAGCCATACATTAAAGTTATATTTCATCATGACCAGGTGAGATTTATGATAAAAGTCACACACTCTGAACAAACTCAAAAAAAAAAAAAAAAAGAAAGAAAGAAAGAAAGAAAAAAAAAAAAGAAATTGACAGGGGTGCTGGGTGGATTAGCCGTTGAGGGTTTGACTCTCGATTTCAGCTCAGGTCACGATCTCGGGGTCAGGAGATCAAGCCCCAAGATGGGGTTCACACTCCATGCAACCTGCTTGCAATTCTTTCCCTCTCCCTCTGCCCCTCCCCCTGCTCATGCTCTCTTTTTCTCTCTCTTTCTCTCTCTCAAATAAATAAAAAAATAAAATCTTTTTAAAAAACTGACAAAAGCCAATACCCATTTTCAAAAAGTTAGGAATAGAGGGGAATTATCTCAATTTGATAAAGACCAGCTACATAATCCTATAGTTAACATCATACTAATGACTGAAAGACTAAATACATTTTATCTAAAATAGGGAGAACAAGGCAAGGGGGTCTGCTTTCACTATTCTGAACAATGGAAGTTCTGAGTGAGTGTAGTAAGACCAGAAAAGAAAATGGATACAGATTAGAAAGGAAGAAATGAAACTTATCTATTTAAAGATGACATAACTGTCTATGTAAGAAAATCCCAAGGAATTTGCCAAAATTTAAAAAAAAAGAAAAAACCTCCTATACCTAATAAGTGAGTTTACTAATGTCATAGCGTCAACACAAAAATCAATTGCATTTCTGTATATTAACAATGAATATGTAGGAACAGAAATTAAAAACACAATACTCTTTATAATCATTCTGAAGAAAATTAAATACTTAGGTATACACTTAATAAAATATATGTATAGGACCTTTAACTTGAAAATTATAAAATGTTGATGAAAGAAATCAAAGACCTAAATAAAGAGAAATATTTCATTGTCATTGATTAGAAGACCCAACAGACGAAAAATGTCATTTACTCTCAAATTGATTTATAGGTTTAATGAAATTACTGTCAAAATTCCAGCAAAGTTTTCTGTAGGCATTAACAAGTTAATTCTAGAATTTATGTGGAAAGGTATAGGCCATAGACCTTACAGTCCCAGGACTAGCTAAAATAATATTGACAAAGAAGATAAAGGAGGGATCATTCTACTTGATATTAAGGCTTACTGTATAGACAAATTAATCAAAATAGTGTAATTTTCATAGATATCTAGACACATTGATCAATTAGATAGAATAACGTTGATCTAAGTCATATCAATATGACCAACTAATTTTTGATAAAGATGTAAAAACAGGGGCACCTGGGTGGCTCAGTGGGTTAAGCCTCTGCCTTCAGCTCAGGTCATGATCTCAGGGTCCTGGGATCGAGTCCCACATCGGGCTCTCTGCTCCGCAGGGAGCCTGCTTCCTCCTCTCTCTCTCTCTCTCTCTCTCTCTGCTTGCCTCTCTGCCCACTTGTGATCTCTCTCTGTCAAATAAATAAAATCTTTTAAAAAAAAAAGATGTAAAAACAATTCAATGGAAGAAAGCTAGCTTTTCAACATGTGGCAATGGAAAAGTTAGAAATCCATAAGCAAAAATATGAATTTTCATCTAAACTTCTTATTTATTAAAAAAAACTACTTCAAAGTAATCATGGTTCTAAATGTAAAATGTAAAACTGCAAAACTTTTAGACAAAATATAAAGGGAAATCTTTAAGATCTAGAGCTAGTCAGAGTCCTTAGATGACATAAAAAGTATGACCACTAAAGAAAAAATTGATAAATTGGATCTCATCAAAATTAAAAATTTTGCTCTATAAAATCCCATGTGAAGAGAATTAGAACACAAGCTACAGAATTGTAGAAAATATTTGAATGCCATATATCCAGCAAAGGACAAGTAACTAAAGAATATTAAAACCTTTAAAATTTAACAGGAAAAATTGAACATGATAATAAAATGGGCAAAAATTGTGAAGAGACAGCTTACTGAGAACTATATACTAATGGAAAATAAGAATAAGAAGATATATTCAACATTAGGAATATGCAAATAAAAAAATGAAATATCATTATATACCTATCATAAAAAAGTAAATCATAAAAATGTCAAAAAATGAAAATACTAGGATTCAGGGAAATTCTATTCTTATACTGATGGTAGAAATACAAAATGGTATGACGACACTGGAAAACAGTTACAGAGTTTCTTTATAAGTGTAAATATGCAATCACCATAAAATCCAGCAATTGAACTCTTAGGCATTTTCCCTAGAGAAATAAAACTTGCATTACCCAAAACTCGTAAACCAATGTAGCACTTTTGTTATTCGTAATAGCAGTTTTATTCATAATATAATTCATAATAGCCAAAATCTGGATACCCAAATACTGGAATAGCCAAATACTAGATACCATTTAACATGTGAATTTAGAAACAACATGTGAATGATTAAACTATTACATATATGCCATGGAATACTACTTAGCAATAAAAATCAACAATTATTGATTCACGCAGCAACTGTGAAGAATCTCCAGGGTATTAAGATGAGTTAAAAGTGGTTATCCTAAGGGCTTATATGCTGTATGATTCTATTTGTATAATATCTTGAAACGGCAGAATTTCAGAAATGGAGGGGAGTAGTGGTTGAAGAGTTAGGTGACATGGTGGGTAGGGGTACAGGGAAGAGAGGTGGGTGTGATTATCAATGGATAAGAGCCACATGAGCAATCCTTGTTATGAAACGACTCAGAATTTTAACTATGGTAATAAATAAACAAATCTACACATATGACAAAATTATACAAAACTAAAATACACAGACAATTAGAAATGAGTGTAGGTAAAACTAGACAAATCTGAATTATATGAGTAAAATGTATCAATGTCATAATTCTAATGTGACGTTCTGCTATAGTTTTACAAAATTTTACCATTATGGGACCCTGGGTGAAGAGTACAATGAAATATCTCTGCATTATTTTTTACAAAGCATAGAAAACATATTTGAGAGACAAAAATGTAATATATTTTCATCGGTTTTGCCATTTTTCTCCCAGTTTTATTTATAAACCACCTTCTTTTTAGGTTTTAATTTGCAAAAGAATTTAGTATTCAGCAATTTTACTTTGGAGAAAGTAATTTATACATAGGTACATATGCATTCACTGTTAGGATAGGTTAGTATAACCTGCAACACTGACACGTTGTGACATCATTCATTCCAATCAACTATGACCTAACCTATATATTTTCATGTATTGGGCTTTAACTTATTTAGTATTTTATAAGCATTTAAAAAACATTCCACCTGCAGAAAATCTTTCCTAAAGGACCATGTAGTAAAGTCAGATAGTTAGCTGGTACATCTGGCACCACATTCATAACAAGTGAAAGTGGTGAGCATTGCAGTGAGTATATAAATGAGCCAGAGCTCTTGAAGGTTGTGTAGTCAATCTCACTTTAAAATGAATGGGTTATCTTGATGATAGTTTTGTTTGTGTGTTTGGTACTCAACTGAATCCATTTGGATAAATAAAACTTGGAAGGAGGCATTCTATCTCTTTTTTTTTCAACAATCAAACATCAATAAGCTAGTTTTCAGGGGCACCTGGGTGGCTCAGTCATTAAGCATCTGCCTTCGGCTCAGGTCATGATCCCAGGGTCCTGGGATCCAGCCCCACATCGGGCTCCCTGCCCTGCAGGAAGCCTGTTTCTCCCTCTCCCACTTCCCCTGCTTGTGTTCCCTCTCTCACTGTCTCTCTCTCTCTGTCAAATAAATAAATAAATAAAATCTTAAAAAAAAAAAAAGCCAGTTTTCAGATCTGAATTTAATTGATTTAATCTATTAACATCAAACATATTTGTTACTCATAGGAAGAAAAATAGAACAGTGAGGATTCTGCTTATTTAAGTTCAGTTATTTCAAATTATGTATCAGCAGAACATCTATACCATGGGTTTTGCTAGCATAAGTCGGAGTACAGATGTCCCCAAAATCATCTCCTTTCTCTCCTATAAATTCTAAGACCTTCACAACTAATATTAGTTGAAAGGAGGACTGGGTAATCTACAGCTTTTAATTATCCGTGCCACTGCTGCTCTCCTATCATTAGCCTTGTGATAAGTAGACAAGTGGGGAAATCTATATTCATGATGAATGATGTAGTCTATATCTCTGGGGGAAGAGGGTGAGCCAATTAACTTATTGAAGGGAGAGCCTTAGCACAGTGAAAGCAATCTTAGCTAACCTTCCCCCAAATCCACAACAACCATAGGCAAAGATTTGTTTTGGTGCCAAACACTTCAAGAAAGAGAAAATGAGTATTAATAGCTTCAAACTAGTTGGAGGAACTTAGCAGATAATTTGAAATAGAAAATATTTTTAATTAGCTAACACTGAAGAACTTAAATGATAATAATAATAAATAAAACCATACTGTGAGTGGCTTAACATTTCATTCGAAGTTTTTATTTTTCCTCACTTTGGCTAATTGGATCATTTCCACATGAATGAAATACATGCTAAATTATTTACAGATAATTACATGGCTATGCTGTTGCTAAAATATTAAGACACAATTGTCCCACAGGAAACATTGCAACAGACACAGTCACATGAAGAAATGAATAGCCAAGGAGATAATGAAGGGGAATTATAAGAAAAGCCTATAGAACTAGAGCAGTGTTATTAAAATTAATTTATTTTCAAAAGATTACAGGCGCTTATTTTTTTCATCCCCCCCATCTTTCTCTTCAAAATTAATGGCTCAAGTATCAGCCCCTTAAATTTGCTTGGTCTGAAAACTTATGTCAGAAGTTAGGCAACAAATACATTTAAATTAGATTCATAACCAATATTCCACTCCCAATGAACATCCTATCAACCACAAATGCAGAAAGGAAGCATTCTATTTTCTATAGTTTAACTAAAGTGAGCCAGCTTTTCATTTAATAATGCCATTATTAATATCTAAACAAAGTGCTGCAGATCACATTAGTGGGCACTGAAACTAAGTGCATCTTGACTAATCGTAAGTGGTAGTTTTAAGTATTGCATTCCTCAGGCACTGTGGGCACTAATTAAGTACATTTTGCATCATTGAACTTTAGTTAACAGTTCATTTGATGCCATTTTTTGAGCTAAATAGTGTATTAGGTCAGAGATAAAAACTAAGAAACAGCAACTTCTCAAGTTTAATGTTATTATGGGGCAAAATAAAATTTATTATATTACATTTGCCCTCAATCTATTCTTTGGACTGTCTGCTGCCAACTCCTAAAAATAATTCTGTTTTTCTCTCTTGACTTCACTGCATTCCTCCATCATTCAAGGGAGATTTAGCTAGCCTAGTTAATGGACTTATGTGCTTTAGAATCAATAGAATAGAGAGGTACACAACCCTCTAAACTGGGATGTAGGATTTTTTCATACATATGGGTGTTAATATATCCCTATACTAGGAAAGAAAGAAAGAAAGAGAGAGAGAGAAAGAAACAAACAAACAAACAAACAAATTACAAGAATAAAAGTGGAGACACAGTAAGGAAACAAGAGCCTTAAATCAAAGTTTTTAGAAGAGATCTGTGGGAGTATTGTTATATTATTGATTTGTTTTCTATGTTATTAGTTATTAATTAAGGAATAAAACTTAGAGATTTCAGTGAATCTGCAAGTTAAGATACTGAAGAGTGGGTGAGGAAAGACCATTTTAGGAAATATTACTATGGATTTTGAATAGGCTTACTTTTGATAATTTCTTAGAGATGTCGGTAAACATTGGAAGGATTTTTAAGTGTTTCATGGCCCAATAGATAGGTTCCCAGGTCATCAACCTTATCCCTGCCTCTTTTCCTTTGCCTGGAAATAGAAACTTGAATGCCCTTTTAATATGAGAAGGTTCCTTTTCTTCTTGATTTGCTTTGTAATTATAGAAGTGTTCATTTCCTTCCAGCCTTTACTTCTGGACCCATTACTGAGGGATCACAAATCTTGGTTTTCCATGCCATACTCCAACAAAGGGAATAACGGCCCTTGCAGAAAAAACTGATGCTAGGACTTGGGCAGGAAATATGCAAAACTTCCCTGGAGCATACTGTAGTGGTAGCAAGTATGAAAATTCTCATTAACAATAATAATAATAACAACAACAACAACAAATTATAAAATACACAATGATGGTGATTTTCCAAAGAGAAACAGGAACCAACTGACAAAGCTCCTATGGACCAAAGCTGGAATAATTTCAGCAACAAAATATAGTATTGTTTTATTATCCAAAGTATAACATAAAGCCCATCCTGACAACAACAATAAAAAGGGTAAAGAACTTAATACGGGAGAAGAGAGAAATCTCCAATGTAGAAAAAAAGACAATTAATTTGTGTAGATGCTCCACCTTTTTGGAGTTGGAGCATAACTCCCTACTCCTTAAGTGAGAGCTACACATAATGATGTCCTTCCAAAGAGTACAGTGTGGAAATGGAGAAAAATAACTTTATAGTGGAGAAACCTGACAACCTCTGCTTCAGCCAGATGTTTAAGGTCAACATCAACAGTCACAAACCATGCTGATAGAATGTACCTTTGATATGGTATGAGGAAAATGCTACTTTATCCTCGTGATCTTCCTTCCCCAAAACACCTCATCACAGCCTAACCATGGAAAAAAAAATCAGACAAATATCAATTGAGGGACACTCTACAAAACATATGACTATACAACTCAACACTTTCAAGGTCATCAAAAAAAAAAAAGGAAAGTCCAAGAAACTGTCACAACCAAGAGAAGCTTTAGTGAATAATAATGTATCTACATTGGTTATTAATTATAACAAATGTAGCATACTAATGTAACAGGCTAATAAAAGGGGAAACTGAGTGTGAAGTATATGGAAACTTTGTACTATCTTTGTAATTTTTCTTTGAATCTGAAATTGTCATTAGATTACAAAATTTATTTTAAAAAATTACATGACAAACTTTGTAAAATTATTCTCTATTATTGTCATTTAAAAAAGGAACAAATATAGAAATATAAAGCTCCATTGCTTTCTATATTTTCTTTTTATATTTACCTGTAGTACAGGTATAAACCTTAAAGTACAACTTCTGTCTTGTCACCAGGAGAAAACAAGCATAAAGATACAGGCCAACACATAAGGATGGAGAAGTAGAAAGTTGAGAAGAAACTGAATTCATGATAGCATCACTGAAATTTTTTATTCCTGAACTTCTTACCTTCAGACTTCTTTATTTCCTGAAACAAATAAATGTCCATCTCTTTACATGATGAATACTACAAAGAACCAGCAAATGTACCCCAAGACAAGAAAGGCCAAAGATCATGGTTCTGCAATAAACATGGTATTATAACAGTACCAGTACTTTTCCTTTCTCCTCCTTATGCCACAATCTCAAGCATCCACACTGAACAATTAATTCAGACTGAGAAGGTAGAGCTAGGAAGGAGAAAGCAGCTGATCTTGCCTCCCAAACCACTGAAGGCTTCTGGCTACATCAACCCCGCCTTAGGGGAGAGAAGAAAATTGTATGTAGTTAAGTTTTCAGAAATTTGATATTATAATTTATAGACTGGAGATATATTAAATCAGACTAGACTTTTATTATCTCAAAGTCATGAGAAATTTCTAAGATTCCCCCAAATTTTTTCCCAAGAGAAGAGGAAGAATGAGTCTCAGGAATGGGGCTGAAGATATATTGGGAACCCATTTGAAGTTGTTCATTTTTTCCCCACCAAATCCAGCACATTGAATAAATCAGTTACACAGGTTTACAGAAAATTTAGGGAGAGACTTATCTTCTGGTATCTTGTGTTTTCTATCAAAAGCTCTTAAGGAAAGCAGTAAGAAGAGCTTATTTATATACCTACCTGTTTAAAAAAAAAAAAGAGAGAAGATGACCTATATCTCAACAACAGCAACAATGACAAAACTTTCTAATATGTTGGTATACAGTCAAGTTTAAAAATGCTAAAAAAGAAACTAAGCTCTTGTTTACAAAGTTTAATTTATAGTTTGCTTCCTTTTTTTTTGTACCCTTTATTATTAAAAACCTTTTTATCTTTTTCTTCTACATCTTTGAAATTATTCACTTTTTTCTGGTTTAATGAAATTCATTTAGATATATAAAGGGTATCTTTCTCAAGGGGAGGGAGGGATAGAGTAATAAGACTACTTGGGTAATCCTGTCAATATAAAAGCAACTAAGGGAAGCAAGTTAACAAAGTAGCACTGATACAGACCATTTGGAGAATTTGACCACCATTTAGTAAATCTGAAGCCATACTGAATTTGTTAAACTATAGAATATTTTAATAAAATCTAAAGTATAATATCCTAGGATATAAGTTAACTATTACTAAAAAACTTGAAATTAGTTAACAGAAACATTGCCTTAAAGCCAATGTTTTGTAACTTCACACACAAAAGTCATAATATAATAGAAATTTTAATGTGAAGTTATTTATTAGACTACTTAAAGAAACATTTAAGAAATATATAGTTTCTTGAATATGGTTTTGAAATATAATGGCTTGGATACCTCAGAAATTAAATATAAGACCAAACATGCTAAAATCAAGTAAAACTGCTTAGAACAATGTAAAAATCAATAACTCCATAAGCAAAATAAAAATACGTCATCAATAACTCCATTAGTAAGTATTATACAGTACTTCAACTCTGAAATAATTATTTTCCTTATGTCAAGAAGTAATTTATTGCTTTACTGCACTTTCTACCAAACTTAGGCATGATATTTAATAAGCTTAAAGTCTTCCTCATTTTCTGAAGAACATGCTATTGCAAGAAAATGTACATCTTTTATGCTAGTGCTTATTTAACATACAAATCATCTCTACACTTATAAAAGTAACCACTTTGAAACTCCTTATAACATCTCTACTTGGACATTTTCATTTGGATTTCTTTCTTTAAAAACAAAAAATCTTACTTATTTGAGAGAGAACACAAACAAGGGAGGATGGGCAAAGGGAAAGGGAGAAGCAGGCTCCCTGCTGAGCAGGAAGCCCCATGCAGGACTCAAACCCAGGACCCCAGGATCACCACCTGAGCCACTCAAGTGTCCATAGATTTCCTTCTAAATGGGCATAAATCTTGAAGATTTATATATCTCAGTCTCATACCCTATTCTGGAAACATCCACAAGATTGACAGCACATTCAGAAACTTTTAAATTATGAAACCCACTTAATTTCTTTATGCTTTTGAATATTGGTAAGTGATTAGCCTGTCACCCATATTTGGTATGTATGCCATTCTTCACAATTCTTATAAAGTTATCAGCAACTTCTAATAATCTCACCTGGAAGATCTCCATATCCTAGGCTCTCAGTTAGATGACAGTCCCTAATTACTTCACTTAACCTGAGCTTCTACTCCATTCAATCAATATTGTGTTCTTTTTTGCCAATCTTTGTGGCAGATAAGAAAAAAAGAAAATGAAAGTTTTGCTTTATCTCTACCATCCATTCATATCTTTCAGTCCTAAGTCTTTTTCATCTCTTGCTCTGAACATATATTTAAATTTTCATAGGTTGGTCCTTACTATTTTTTATGGATGTGTGTTTCATCTGGACTTTAGTCTTTCTATGTTATGCTTACAGATCTATAAAAGCCTTTTACAAACATTCTTGATTGTACTCTTATTCTCTCTCTCTCTCTCTCTTTTACTTTTTGCCCTTTCTAGATGTCCTTTGTAAACATAAGCATTTTGGCCAGCTATGTATATAAGCCTGTGAGATTTACTTCCAGATAGTTACAGAAGCCATCCATAAAATATAATCAATTAATCAAAATATTGTTCAGTTCCCGCAATGGCATGAAACTAGAGATCAACAAGAGGAAAGATGAAACACTACAAATATGTAGAAATTAAACAACAGATTTATGAACAACCAATAGATCAAAGAAGAAATCAAAAAAGAAAGAAAAAGTTACTTAATAGAATAAAAAAATAAAAACACAGTATAGTTTATGGGATTCAGCAAAAGCAGTTCTGAGAGGAAAATGTAGAGCAGTAAATGCACATATTAAGAAACTAGAAAGATCTAAAAAAAAAATCTATATAATTCAAAGAAAAAGAAAAAGAAGAAGTTAAGCCCCAAGTTAGCAAAAGGAAAGAAATAATAAAGATCTGAGTAGAAATAAATGAAAGGGACACCAGAACAACCATAGAAATAACCAATAAAAGTAAGATCTCATTTTTTAAAAGATAAACAAAATTGATGAAATTTTATCTAGACTAAAGAAGTTTCAAATAAATAATATTAGAAATCAAGGAGGAGGCTGTACAACTGATAACTACAGAAATGCAAAAGATCATAAGAAACTACTACAAACAATTATATGCCAACAAGTTACATAACGGAGAGAAACTATTAAGTTCCTACAATGTACAACTTACCAAGATTAAATCAGGAAGAAACAGAAAATCTGAACAGACCAATGAGTAAAGAGACTGAATCAGTAATCAAAAACCTCCCAACAGAGAAAACCCACCAGATGGCTTCACTAGAAAATTCTACGAAAGATTTAAAGAAGGATTAATGTCAATCCTTCTCAAAATCGTCAAAAATTTGGAGAGGAGAAAACACTCCCAAACTCATTCTATAAGGTCACAATTACCTTGATACCAAAGCCAGAGGTAGACAATACAAGAAAACTATAGACCAACATTTCTGATGAATACAGATATAAAAATTCTCAACAAAATATCAAAACAAATTCAAGGACACATTAAAAGGATTATATATCATGACCAAGTGGGATTTATGCCTGGAACACAGGAATGTTTCAATATATAAAAATTAATTAATGCAATGAAAGATAAAAATTACATGAAAAGATAAAAATTACATATCTCAAAAGATGTGGAAAAAGCATTTGAGAAAATGCAACTTTCTTTCATGATAAAACCTTCAAGAGATTGGGTATAGAAGGAATACATCTGATCATGATAAAGGCTATATATGACAAATTTGCAGCTAATATTACCCTCATTGGTGAAAAATTGAAAGCTTTTTCCTCTAAAATCAGAAATAATTCAAGGATGCTCACTGTCATCATTCTTATTCACTATAGTAGTAGAAGTACTAGCTAGAGCAATTAGGAAAGACAAAGGCATAAAAGACATCAGAATCAGAAAGGAAGAAGTGAAACTGTCACTATTAGCAGATGGTATGACTTTGTATTTAGTACATCCTAAAGACAATCAAGCAACTGCAGGAACTAATCAATGATTTCAATAAAGTTGCAGGGTACAAAATAAAAAAAAAAAAAAAGAAATCAGTTGCATTTCTATACACTAATAATGAAACATCCAAAAAAAAAGAAAAAAGAAAACTACCCCATTCACGAGAGCTTCAAAAACAATAGAATAACTAGGAATAAATTTAACCAAGGAAAGAAAAGATCTATACAGTGAAAACTACAAGAAATGAAAGAAATTGAAAAATAAAAAACAAATGGGAAGACCTGTCATCTTAATGGTTCAGAAGAATTAATATTTTTAAATATCAACACTATCTAAAGCCATGTACAGATTTAATAGAATTCTCATCAAATTTTTAAGGCCATTCTTTACCAAAAACAAAAACAAACAAACAAAAGTACTTTGAATTTGTATGGAAACACAAAAATCCTTAATAGCCAAAACAATGATGAAAGAGGAAAACAAAGCTCGAGGTATCACACTTGCGGATTTCCTCATTTCAAACTATACTACAAAGCTATAGTAATTAAAAAGGTAAGGTACAGGCATTAAAAAAGACACATAGATAAATGCAACAAAATGAAGACCCCAGAAATAACCTCTGCATAGTCAACTAATATTTGACAAGGGAGCCAAGAACAGCAAATGGGGAAAAGATGGTCTTTTAATAAATAATACTTGGAAAACTGGATAAACACATGCAAAAAAAACCCCTATCTTACATCACTTACAAAATTAATAAAATGGATGAAAGGCTTAAACATAAGACATGATATCATAAAAGAAAATCTAGGGAAAAGGCTCCTTAACACTGGTGTTAGAAATTTTTTTGGATATGACAACAAAACCACAAGAAACAAAAGCAAAAATCAATAACTGGAATTACATCAAACTTAAAAGCTTCTGCACAACAAAAGAAACAATTAACACCATGAAAACCAACTTCCAGAATGGGAGAAAAATTTTGCATACTATATATCAGATAGGGGTTAATATCCAACTAAATTGTTTCTATACCTTGGCTATTGTAAATAATGCTGAAATAAACATGGGAATGTTTCATTTCCCTTGGATATATACCCAGAAATGAAATTGCTAAATCACATGGGAGTTCTATTTTTAATTTTTAAAATTTTAATCTTAATCTCTAAGATATAAAAAGAACTCATACAACTCAACAACAACAAAACCCCAATAAGATTAAAAAATTGGCAGAATAACTCAATAGACATTAAAAAAAAAGCATACAAATGAACAATGGATACATAAAAAGGTTCTCAACACTACTAGTAATCTGATCAATAAAATAAATAGTAGTACTGAACTATAACTCATAGTATAAAATAAATATATATTAGTCTATACTGACAGATGTAAGTGATCTAACTAATTTGAAAAGAATATGAGAAGAGATAAATCTCTTAAGAATTGAAAATAAATACATGCACATATATATTACATATATGCAGATTCCATCCCCCCACCCCACCCCTGTAGAAGTTGGAGCTTAATTCTCCTTTATCCTGAGTGCAGGCTAAATTTCATGACCTGATTTCAAAATATGGAAAGGGAAAATTAGTAACTTAGTATTATCAGAGAAACCTGGAAGACACTACTTTACTCAAGTGATCAAGATTAAATCATCATATGTGCATAGAATGTAATGTGACAGGATATGAAAGTCAATTCACCTCTGTGGTATTATTTCTAATAATCCATAACACCAGTCTAAGCATAAAAAATATATCAGACAAAACCAAACTGAGAAACATTCCACAAAATGACTTACCAGCACTCCTCAAACTTTCAAACTAATTTAAAAAAAAGAAAGGAAAGACTAAAAAACCATTACATTCAAGACTAAGAAGACATGACAAGTAAATGCAATGTGGTGCCGTGGGTTGTATACTAAAAAATGCTGTTAATTGAAAAACTGTTGAAATTTTAATTAAGTCTAGAATTTAACATAATCTGTTTATTTCTTTATTTTGATAAATGTATCATGGTAATGTAAGAAAATAACATTAAGAAAACTGAATCTGGGGCACCTGGGTGGCTCAGTGGGTTAAAGCCTCTGCCTTCAGCTCAGGTCATGATCCCAGGGGAGCCGTGCTTCCCCCTCTCTCTCTGCCTGCCTCTCTGCCTACCTCTCTGCCTGCCTCTCTGCCTATTTGTGATCTCTGTCTATCAAATAAATAAATAAAATCTAAAAAAACAAAAAACAAAAACTGAATCTAGGTGAGGAGAACCCTTGCAAGTTTCTTTAAAAATCTAAAAACTTGGAATAACACGGAGGACATTGAGAGATGGAGCAGAGAAGTGAGTTGGGGGAAATTGGAGGGGGAGAAAACTATGAGAGACTGTGGACTCTGAGAAACAAACTGAGGGTTTTGGAGGGGAGTGGGGTGAGAGGTTGGGGGAGCCTGGTGCTGGGTATTATGGAGGGCACATATTGCATGGAGCACTGGGTGTGACGCATAAACATGAAAGCTGGAACACTGAAAAGAAATAAAATAAAATAAAATAAAATAAAATAAAATAAAATAAAATGGAAAAAAATCTAAAAACTTCCCAAAATAAAATTTTGAAAATAAAAATATAATTATATGTGTTATAGTATAGTTCATTTATTTAAACCACAAATACTTAACTAATAGATAATTTATTCTAAAACCCCTTTTGGAGTGCTTTATATATAGTTTCAACGTGCTAGGGTGATTAGAGACATAATGGGACTGCATTTTACCTATACTTGTAGATTAGCACTGTCCAACAGGACTTTGTGATGATGAAATGTTCTTTACCTGTGCTATCCAATACTGGAGTCACTAACTACATATGACTCTGGAGCACTTGAAATGTTACTAATGAGACTGAGAAAATATAGTTAATTTTTATTTAATAACACTTGTGACTAGTGTCTACTGTGTTGGACAACACAGTTCTAAATAATCCATCAGAGGGCATGTTCCCTCAAACCAAAGAATCACCATCATAATTAATTTTTTAATTTTTTATGGATTTTTAATGGAACTTCTTAAAACATTTAATTTTTTAATATTTTATGAATTTTTAATGGAGCTTCTTTAATATATTAAGCAAACAAAAATTATATTTAATAGAAATACTATCACTTTAACACACATAAATAGAAAGATAAGCAATTATAGTTGTTAGCCAATGGTCATTTCAAATTTAAGTGTGTTTGATACACAGAGAAGTGCATTTGATCTAAAGATAGGTTAGCTTTTCTCCAGTCCTAAGAAGTTGATGTTTTCCTGCTTCAGTGCTTCTGGATGAAACATGCTATTTTGAACTAGATAATCTTATGTTCTCTGTTTTCTTGAGATACAGTCTGCTGTGACTTGATGAAATGTGACATGCTTGTCACTTTTTGTTAAAAGTGAGTATAAGTGGGCAAATATCCATGTAACTAGAATGTTTTCCTATTATTCATTCCTGGCAGGTAATAGTCTATTAGCCCAGTCCTACATGGGGGGAAAGAAAGGGGAAAAAAAAAATTGGCAAAAAAAGCAGCTGATGCCTTAACAAAAAAAAACAGTTAAAGCATTAAATTCAAGAGAGACTGCTCCTATATTCCCAGGATTCTTTCTTGCTTCCCCATAGTCTTATTTGAAAGGTTGACTAATAATTACTTCTTAAGCAAATGATCAGAATATATATATGGAATGAGATGAGGAACAGGTAGGACCAGTACACCAGAATGGCTTTTTTGTGGAAAGCATGTTTAGTGAAAAGGGAGAGAAATAGTGCTGACAGTGTATGATATATAATTAGAATTGTTTCTTATTAGAATAGTTTCCTGACTTGTCCAGGAGGCATTATACTTTAAGCCATGTTCTTAGTGATGCAGAAAATTTCTACTTATAATGCCATATGAATTCCACCTTCTACTATTATGAAAATGAGGAGTAAGAGAAAGATACTCCATTTTCTTTCTGTCACTCTCAAAAATATTAAGGTAATATTATGAAAAAGTATTTATCTAAATGGTTATCTTTTTTTAAAGTCCATGCAAGGTAAGAAATAGTCCAATGCAATTTGATTTAATTTATACATGGTTGACAAAAGATAACATATAGCTGAAAGAATGTATTTTAGCTAGTAAAAGTAGAACTCATTTCAAGGAGGCCACATATTCTAGATTTACCTTTAACTGTCACAGATAAAAAGGATTAATTAATGAAGTCTGCACTCAATAGATAAAGGGCTCCTTTGGTAGTCTGTTAATTTTCTTGAAAGAGAAAGATAGTCCAGGTTGAATTTTCTCTTTAGCTTGAAATGGATTCCAGCTCTTCCTTCTTAATATCAGGAGGGAAAAAAAGCAGAATATAAAAGCTAAAAATTAATCATAAATATTACATCAGTAACATCCTTTAAAAACTGCAATGTATATTTAAAGTCATGAATCTCATACACTTCACAAGATATTTAGATTTTTTTAAAAAAAATCAAAGAATCTGACATCTGTTATAGTTCATATGATTTATGGTACCAAAGAATATTAATATTATGTAGTGCTACATTAGTCAAATTAGATTCCATGCACATAATGATGGAATAGAATTTCTCATATTATTTATTCATTTTTGAGTGGAAATAATGCCATTTATTGTAAATATCTTCTCATCGTTGGGTGAAACATTCTTAACACTAACTGTGATGTAGGTAGAATTTCTACAGAGAATAAAACAGTGATATTCCTTAAAGGAAATAACATCCAAGTTGGAAAGACACACTAGGAAATAGTCTTACAGATGTTACAAAAATGTCAGGGCCCACAATAACCAAAGATAACCTATAAAATTAGATTTAAGGTCTGACAAAAAATAAAGGTTAACCCTAAATAATGTTTTAAGAGTTTCAAGTTGCTGTTATTAAATGAGTTAAAAATTGAGCAATTATTAATAACATGAGAAAATTATTATTAAAGTGAAATTTCTTTATCTTACAACATGTAGAATCCTTTTGCATGATAAAGTGAAGGTACTATATAGTTGAGAATTATTCCCAAATTTTGTCTGGATCTCTCTTCTGATGATCAGAATCACAGGTCCAAATCATCAATTAGATGATTTACTAGGTAACTCAATAGGTACCTTAATGTATCCAAAAATAAACTCGATCTATTTTGCTCTTTTCAAAGTCTTGCGTCCCCACAGTATCCACTATCTCAGGATATGGCAACCCTCTTGAGTTATTTTACAAACATAATGTTGTCCTTGACTTTTCTCATATTTTTAGAAAACATATCCAATCCATTAGCAAATTCTGCTTCAAATAATATCCAGGATACAAACGCATTTCCCTACTTCTACTATACTATCATCTCTGTCCTAAGTTATTGCAATAATAACTGGTCTCTTTGCTTCAACCTTTGTTCCACACTTCATATATATTCCATTCTCAATACATGTAATGCTTCTAGTGTATAAGATGGATTTTTGTCACATCTCTCTTCAAAATTGTTCAGTGGCTTTTCAACTTCAAACCCCAAATCCTTGGGTACCTGGGTGGCTCAGTGGTTGAAGCCTCTGCCTTCGGCTCTGGTCATGATATCAGGGTCCTGGGATCGAGTCCTGCATTAGGCTCTCCGCTCGGCGGGAGCCTGCCTCCTCCTCCTATCTCTCTCTGCCTGCCTCTCTGCCTACTTGTGATCTGTCTGTCAAATTAAAAAAAAAAAAATCAAAACCCCAAATCCTTATGATGGCTTATAAGCACTTACATATTTGAACACCCCACCCTTCTTTGGTCTCATCTTCTACTATTTCTTTTTTATCCATTTGCTTCAAGACAGAATTGCTTCTCCTTGAGAACAGTAAGCATCTTCCTTTTCCCTTATTGTTCTCTCTGCCTGAATGATCTTCCCCCAATGATCTTCCTACATGGCTTCTTGCATGACTACCTTAGCACTTCTCACAAATGTCACTTTATCCATTTACCTTTCTTGATGACAATTTTTTAAAAAGTATCTCACATTCTCTATATCCCTTCTCTGCTTTATTTTTCCTTATAGTAGTTATTATATATTTTTAGTATGTTTCCCCTAAAAATATATGTTACTTAACTGTAGAAATTTATCTCTTTTATTAACAATTCCATCCCCAGTTCTTCAAATGCCAATTATGTGGGTGCTCAATAAATTTTTGATGAATAAATAATTTATATGTGCATAACACATAACCATTTGATTACAATTTTGTTTACCTAAGATATCAAACATCTACTGTGGTCTCTTCAGCCAGTTTGATATTTAAACTTCTGATTCAAAACCTATAGTGTGCACTGATCATGTTTGTCTGTGGCATTTTAATTTCAAGAAAACCAGCAATCATTTGTTTTGTTTTACTATACAAAATCACTGTGCTAAGTATTCTGGAATAAAATTACAATAAAATCTCAAAGACCTTATTTTTTAATTAAAAATATAGTTCTAGGGGGCACCTGGGTGGCTCAGTGGGTTAAGCGCTCCCTTCTGCTCAGGTCATGATCTCAGGGTCCTGGGATCAAGTCCCACATCGGGCTCTCTGCTCAGCAGGGAGCCTGCTCCCCTCTCTCTCTCTCTCTCTGCCTGCCTCTCTGCCTACTTGTGATCTATCTCTGTCAAATAAATAAATAAAATTTAAAATATATATATATATATATATATATATATAGTTCTAGGGGTACCTGGGTAGCTGAGTTGGTTAAGCAGCCAACTCTTGATTTTAGCTCAGGTCATGATCTCAGGGTTGTGGGATTGAGCCCCCCCATACCACCCTCTGCCCCCTGTCCTCATGAGGCTTCATGCTCAGCAGGGTATCTGCTTGAGAGCTCTCTCTCTCTCTCTCTCCCACTCTGTCCCTGCCCCTCTTCCCTTGCTCTCTCTCAATCTCTCTCAAATAAATCTTAAAAAAATAAATAAATAAAAATACAGACCTAGCATCATCTACTTTATAGACAAATGGAAGGAAATGCATGTAGGAACATAATTATTATTAACATCTCTTCATAAATACAGAGCATAGGTGGGAAAGTTAGTCATTGTCATCACATGCTAGCTTTGAGTCTGACATTAGATGAGTATGTTTCCAGGAAAACATGCCTAGAATGTAATCATTGAAACTTGTGATCACAACTTCAAAGACTATGAGGTACATCATGCAAAATAATGCATGAGATATAAAAATTCAACTTCTTGAGGTTCAGTTTAGCATAATGATTCCAAAATTATATTTCTTTTAAAACACATTACAGGGGCACCTGGGTGGCTCAGTGGGTTAAAGCCTCTGCCTTCGGCTCAGGTCATGATCCCAGGGTCCTGGGATCGAGCCCCACATCGGGCTCTCTGCTAGGTGGGGAGCCTGCTTCCTCCTCTCTCTCTGCCTGCCTCTCTGCCTACTTGTGATCTCTGTCTGTCAAATTAATTAAAAAAAAAAATCTTTTAAAAATAAATAAATAAATAAATAAATAAAACACATTGCAGACCAAATTAAATACAGAAAGAAAATCACACAAAGACAAAATATACAGCATGGCTCAGGAGTGACCCATTTGTGATTTCTGATACAAAGGAATTGTAACATACTTGGGTTTTTCTTCTTCATTGTTAACCATCTTTTGTATTAAAAAAGTGACACTTGACAAATGGTTTATGTGTGATCCACAAAAAAAAAAAAGGAGGCAAGACTTAAAAATATGTCAATATTTATTTAATTCTATCATGGGGAAGAAGGAGTTGTGATTCTCAGCAACCAAGTCCTGTTGTTAAGGAAGAAATACTGCTATTATGTAACAGTATAATTTATCCTATTGCATTACCTTGGGATTACTAAAAGGAAGAGGAGAAGGGATGGGAGGAGATGTAGATGAAGAAGACAAAGATAAAAATGAAAAAGAAGTTAAAAAAAAAAAAAGGAAAAGGCAAAGATAGTGATTGCAATAAATTTTCAGTCATTTTATTCCCAAACTCTAGTCACCATTTATGGCAATACATTGGCTCATGGTTTGTAAGCATTAATAGTAATGATCCCTTTAATTATTTTTATTCATTAATTCATTCTACAAATAGTTTTGAGCCCTTGCTACATGCAAGGCTCAACTACATGTACTCAACACTGGGTCATCTGGAGAATATTATACACAGCTCCTGTCTTATAGCAATACTGTGGTAGACTTTCTCCCTAGGAAGGTGTTCACAGTCCTGAATGCCAAATGATGACTGTATTTTTAAATCAAATATATCATCTAATATATCAAGCATCAGTTGCTTGTGAGGTCATTTAATATTAATTAGTTAAATGTTTTGGGGTGGGTTTTTTTTTTTTAATCAGTGACATGTTTATGTCGTGATTATTGATGGATAAAAAAAATTCTAAGCCCTGTTTCTAGAAACACCTCAATGAATCTATTGAGAAAACTTGACCTGTGATAGTCTTATTCAAGCACTGTCATTCTTTGGGGCCCAACCAGAGCAGTAATCTCTCTTTGTTCTATCTTCCTTTCAAATGCTGCATGGTGTATATATTTTTAAAACCTATAGACACAATAGAGGAGTTATAGGTTTGGATTAATTGTGAATACTAGAGAAAAATTCACTTAAGGTGTAGCTGGACTGGACTAGATGAGCAGTTGATAGCAGTAAAGAGGGTCAGTGTCTCCAGGCTAGAAAACAACATGACAAAACATGCACTACCTCACATGGACATGGTGCAAGCTCTGACGTGACATAGCACAAATTGTGTGCAGAATCTGTGCTAGGATGGTAGGAATGAGTCTATATTCTACAGAACTTTGGATGTCATTTAAGAGAATTACATGGATAATGGTCACTGCTTTTTAATACAGAGTGGCAGTAATGAGCAGAATAAATTAGGTGAGCAAGAGATTAACCAGAGGATAGCTGATAAAGACAGCAGACTAATTCTCTGAAAGCCATTTTGTGGAAGGGCACTTTCCTGGCAGAAAGGGATATGGTTCGCCAAATGACCAATTCACTTAATGACCAATTCAAAAGAAGACCAATTCACCAAATGTTTTAGTCCTTCCCCCCAAAATGGACTTTACTGATTACTTACAAAATGGACAATAATTTCTGTTGCAGTGGAAGTTTTCAGCAAGCTTTACAAATATTTTCCTCCCAGAGATTAGGTTCTGATACAGTCATTTTGTCCTACTTGTTTTGCCCCAGTTGCTATACCAGAAAGAGCAGTTTTAAATGAATTTTTTTTCCAGTTACTACTTTTCAAACAATGAAGTGGGTCAGTTTCTTCCAGACATTTTTAATGCAAATACTATCTTTCTCCCTTTTCTTAATATTGAGATTTTTAAATGGATCTATCAAATTAATTGTTCATGTTTTTCTCGTTTCATGAATCCCATGCATCATGCCATTCAGTATCATATCCATGAAATGATGAATTTCTTCAAGTGAAATTTAATAGCTGTTTTATTTCCTCTCTGTTTATAGACTTTGTCAGTAAGGGAACAAAATTTATGTGTACATGTACATTTTCACATATCATTGTTAACTTTCTCATTTATCAAAATTCTTAACCTGTGGGATTCATACTCCAAATTAGACACATACTTCATATAAATTAGTACAGACATAAATTCACAAAAATAGAGAAAACAGGAAACTGTGCTAAAGTGAAAGTCTACCAATTTTCATATAAAATGTTGATTATTCAAGAAGTGCTCAGAGATGACATCACCAAAATGGCAACATAGGTTGTTCCCAACTTCACTCTACCCCACAGAACAGTTAACAACTATTCATAGACAAGACACCACTGAGAATCCTAGAACATGGGAGGGAGGCTGAAGTACTCCCTGCACCACAGAGACCACATTAGAAGGGTGAGAGGAGCAGCAACATGCTGATCACATTATCCCTCCCCCAGGCCTGTGCAGCACCACACTGAGAGGTCTTCCTGGGACCGCAGTTTGTCCAGTAGGAAAAGAGAGCCTAGGGTGGACATCAAGGTCCCCAGCATTGTGAGTCATTTCTTGGGAGCCCCTATTTCTGTCTTGCCCTGGGGGATTGTGGGGACATCTGCAGGCCTTGACCACTGGGAATCTGATTGTGACAGTTGTGATGGGGCAGAGAAGGAAAAGTGCAAGGTTTAGGAATTTTATTGAAGATATTTCATGGATGCTTCATGGTAACCACAAGAGAAAAACCTATAGTAATTACATAAAAGACAATGATAAAAAACAAAATATAGTTATACCAAAGGACATCAAAACATACAGAGAGAGAGAGTGAGAGAGAGAGAGAGAGATCAGGATATAAACAAGGAGCAAAGAATCTATAAAACACCTCTAAAACAATTAACATAATGACAACTGTAAGGCATTACCTATCAATAATTACTGTAAATATGGATAAGTTAAATTCTATAATAAAAAAAAAAAAGAGAGAGAGAGAAAGAGAGAATGGCTGAATGGATTTAAAAAATAAGACCCATGGATATGTTATCTACAAGAGAACCACTTTAGTACTAAACATACATGTAGACTGAAACTGAGAGGACACAAAAACATATTTCAAACAAATGATACCCAAAACAAACAGCAGCAACAATAAAAAAGAGGTAGCCTACTTATATCAGAGAAAATAGACTTTTTTTTTTTTAAGATTTTATTTATTTATTTGACAGACAGAGATCACAAGGAGGCAGAGAGGCAGGCAGAGAGAGGAAGGGAAGCAGGCTCCCTGCTGAGCAGAGACCCCCCCCTCCCCCCCATGCGGGGCTCCATCCCAGGACCGTGGGATCATGACCTGAGCCAAAGGCAGGGGCTTTAACCCACTGAGCCACCCAGGCGCCCCAAGAAAATAGACTTTAACCTAAAAAGAGTAAGAAGAGAAAAATGTCATTATATAATGATAAAATTGTCAATCCATCAAGCTTTAAAAATGTATACACACAACATGGGAATACACAGATATATAAAGTAAATGTGAACAGAGCTAAAAGGAGAAAAAAGCAGTAATACAACAACAGCTGGGTACTTTAACACCCCATTCTCAACAATGTATGGATTATCCAGACAGAGAAATAGAAAGGAAATGGTGGATTTAAACATTACAAAGGACCAAATAGATCTAGCAGACATGTACAAAACATTCTCTTTCACAACAGCAAAATATAAATTCTACTAAAGTGCACATGGGACATTTTCTAGGACAGGCCATATGTTAGTCCATAAAAAAATGACTTAGCAAATGCAAACATTTTTAGATAATACCAATCTTCTATTACCACCTTAGTATGAAACTAGAAATCATTATTAACAGGAAAAAAACTGGAAATTCAGGAATACATAGAAATTAAGCTTTCCTGAATGACTAGTAAACCAAAAAAAGAATTACAGAGGAAATAAAGTATCTTAAAGAAAAAAAAAAAATGAAATCACAACATACCAAACTAATAGGATGCAGCAAAAGCAAGCGTAAGAGGAAAGTTCCTATTACATAGGAAATGCCTATACTAAGAAACAGAAAAAACAAACAAAAAGAAAAACAAATAAACAAACAAACAAATAAAAAAACCCTAAACCTACACCTTAAGGAACTGGAAAAGAACTGAGTCCAAATTTAGTAGAAGAAAGAAATAATATTAAAATATAAATGAATGAAATAGAGAAGAGAGGAAAGCAATAGAAAAGATTACTATAATTATATATAATTAATATAAATGAATGAAATAAAGAAGAAAGCAATAGAAAAGATTAATATAACTAATATAATGAAATAGAGAAGAGGAATACAATAGAAAAGATTAATGTAAGATAGTATAACTATAATTAATATAACTAAATTAATTAATATAACTTAGTTGGTTCTTTGAAAAGATAAACAAAATTGACAACCCTTTTGCTAGACTAATAAAGGAAAAAAGAGAGAGGATCCAAAGCAACAAAATTATGGATAAAAAAGGAGATGTCACAATGGCTACTATGGAAATACAAAGGATTAGAAGAAGCTACTATGAACAATTATATACCAATAAACTTGACACCTTAGAAGAAATGAAAAAATTCTAAGAAACATATATAACTTACCAAGATTGAATCAGGAAGAAAGAAAAAGGAATAGCCCAATTACTGGAAAGAAGATTGAAAGATCGAAACACTATAAAAAATCTTCCAATAAAGAAAAGGCCAGGACTATATGGCTTCTTGGTGAATTTCACCAAGCTTTTAAATCATTAGTACTAATCATTTTCAAATCCTCCAAAAGAATTAAAGAGGAAGGAATGCTCCTAAATTCATTTTACAAGGGCAAAATCACCCTATAACTGAAGCCAGTAAAGGACACTATAAGAAAACTACAGGTCAACATTCCTGATGAATATACAAGAAAATTTCTCAATAAACTATGCTGACTGAAATAAGTCAAGCAGAGAAAGTCAATTATCATATGGTTTCACTTACTTCTGGAGCATAAGAAATAACATGGAGGACATTAGCAGAAGGAAAGGGAAAGTGAATTGGGGGAAATTGGAGGAGGAGATGAACCATGAGAGACTTGGACTCTGAGGATTTTGGAAGGGAGGGGGGTGTAGGGATGGGTGAGCCTGGTGGTGGGTATTAAGGAGGTCATGTATTGCATGGAGCATTAGGTATGGTGCATAAACAATGAATCTTGGAACCCTGGAAAAATTAAATTAAATTTAAAAAATAAAGTATTAACAAACTGAATTTGGCTACTCTTTAAAAAGATAATTCACCATGATCAAGTGAGATTTATCCCTAGGAACAGTTTAACATACACAAATTCATCAATATGATACATCATGTTAATAAAATGAAAAGAAATTATATAACCATCTTAACAATAAAAAATACTTTTTTGACTAAATTCAGCAGCCATTCATGGTAAAATCTTTTTGGTAAAAGCCATTTGGTAAAAACCATTCATTTGTAAAATCTTTTACAAATTAAATATAGAAGGATTATACCTAAGATAATAAAAGCCATATGACAAGAGCATAGCTAACACTATATTCAATGGTGAAAGTTTGAAAGCTTTTCCTCTAGGATTGGGAACAAAACAGGGGTACCCATTCTCAACACTCCTATTCAAAGTAGTATTGGAAGTTCTAGCCAAGCAATCAGGCAAGAAAAAAAAAAAAAAAAAAAAAGCATCATAATTAGGAAAAAATAAAGTTATCTCTATTTGCATATGATACAATTTTATATACAGCAAAATCTAAAGACTACACTGAAAAACTCATATCTAATCAGTGAATTTAGTAAGATTAAAGGATATAAAATTAACATAGAAAATTAGTAGCATTTTATAAGATGAAAAAATACAATAGGAAAGATCAGTTAGACAAAGATCTGTTTTTTAAAAATGATAAACCTAATTGACAAACCCTCAGCTAGACTCATCAAGAAAAAAAGATAAAATAAGTTACAATAAATAAATAATAAATAAATAAGATCAGAAATAAAAGAGAAGATATTACAAGTGACATCATAGAAATGCAAAGTCTCACGAGACTAACAATTATACATCAACAAATTAGACAAACTAAAGAAATAGATAAATTTCTAGAAACATAGCCTATAAGACTGAATCATGAAAAAACAGAAAATATGAACAATTACTAGTAAGGATATCAAACTAGTAACCAAAAATGTCCCAAAAACAAAAAGTCCAAGACCAGATTGCTTTACTGATGAGTTCTACCAACATTCAAAAGAGAATGAATACCAATTCTCTTAAAACTCTTCCAAACAGTAGAAGAGGAAGAAATATTTCCTAACTTATTTTATGAATCCAGCATTACCCTGATAACAAAATGAGACAAGGATGCCATAAGAAAATACAAGTATAAGGAAATAGCTTTATAAATATAGATGCAAAATCCTCAACAAAATACTAGCAAACTAAATTCAACAATATATTTTTTAAAAATTATATACCATAATCAAGTGGAACTTATTCCAAAGACATAAGGATGATACAACAGCCAACAATAAATGTGGTATATTACATTAAAAAAATTAAGGGCAGAAATCACATAATCATCTCAATAGATACAGAAAAACAATTGCAAAATCCAATATCCTATTGTGATGAAAACTATCAACAAAGTGGGTATAGAGGGTACATAAATCAATATAACAAAGGCCAGGGGCACCTGGGTAACTCAGTCAGTTAACTAGCCCACTCTTGATTTCAGCTCAGGTCATGATCTCAGGGTAATGGGATTGAGCTCCATGTCAGGCTCCACACACTGTGCAGAGTCTGTTTGTCCCTCTCTCTTTACTCCTCCTCCTGCTCCTTCTCTCTCAAATAAATAAAATATTTTAAAAATATATAATAAAGGCCACATATGACCAGCCCCACCTAATATCATACTCAACAGTGATTATCTGCATGCTTGTCCTCTAAGAACAGAAACAAAATAAAGATACACACTATCCCCACTTTTATTAAACACAGTATTGGAAACCCTGGCCAAAGCAATTAGGTAAGAAAAAGAAATAAAATTATCCAAATCAGAAATGAAGAAGTAAAACTGTCACTATTTGTAGATAACATATCATATATAGAAACCGTTAAGACTCCACCAAGAAGTTATTAAAACTAATAAATGATTCAGTAAAACTTCAGAATACAAAGTCAGTATAAAAAATTTTGTTGTGTTTCTTTATACTAATTAACTATAAGGAAGTTAAGAAAACAACCTCATTAACAGTTGTATCAAAAAGAATAAAATACCTAGGAATAAATTTAACCAAGGAGGTGAAAGACATTCACATTATAACATGTACATTGAAGATATTAATGAAAGAAATGGAAGAAGACACAAATAAATGGAAAGATATTCTGTGCTCGTATACTAGAAAAATTAATACTGTTAAAATGTCCAAATAACCCAAAGCACTCTAAAGATCAATGTAAACTTTGTCATAATTACAATGGCATTTGTTTCACAGGAATAGATGAAATAATCCTAAAATTTGTATGGAACCACAAAAGATCCTGAACAACTAAACCCATTCTCAGAAAAAAAAAACAAAGAAGGAGACACCATGCCGCTTAATTTCAAGCTATATTACCAAATCATAGTAAATCAAAATAGAATGGTATTAGCATAAATATAGGCACATAGATCAATGGAACAGATCAAGAACCCAGAAATAAACCATGCATATATGGCCAACTAATATTTGAGAAGGGACCCAAGAATATTCAATGGAGAAAAGATAACATCTTCAATAAACAGTGCTAGGAAAATTGAATATTCACATGTATAAAAATGAAACTAGACCTCTATCTTATACCACTCACAAAAATTAACATAAAATGAATTAAAGATTGAAATGTAAGACAAAATGATAAAACTCCTTTAAAGAAAAAAAAAAAAAAAAAGCCTTGATGATAAGCATGCCTGGGTGGTTCAGTGGATTAAGCATCCACTCTTGATTTTGGCTCAAGTCACAACCTCAGGGTCATGAGATCGAGCCCCACACTGGGCTCCTCTCTCCCTCTTCCTCTGCCCCTACTCCCTTTTAAAAATAATAATAATAAATAAAAATTTAAAATAAAAGGGCTTGATGATAAAAAGCTCCTTGCAATGGTCTTGGGAATGATATTTTTGGATATGACATTTAAAGCACAACAAAATAAAACATAAGGCAGTGGGTCTACAATGAACCAGTAGCTTCTGCACAGCAAGAAAAGTGAACAATAAAATGAAAACATACCCTATGAATGGAAAAAATATTTATAAACTATATAACTGATAAGATTTTAAATTGGTACAGTCACTATGGAAAAAGTAGAGATTCCTCAAAAAATTAAAAATAAAACTACCATATGACCTAACAATTTCACTTCTCAGTATTTATCCAAAGTGAAAACACTGTATCGAGAATATATCTGTATCTCATTTATAGCAGCATTATTTATAATAACCAATCTAAGTGTCCATCGATGGATAAAGAAAATGTGTTATACATATGCAATGGAATATTATTCATCCATAAAAAGAAGGAAATCTTGCCATTTGTGGAAATATGATGGACTGTGAGAGCATTATGCTAAGTGAGATAAGTCAGAGAAAGACAAATACTATAACTGTATGATCTTACTTATATGAAGAATCTAAAAGAATAAAAGAAAGAAGAGAAAAAACCAAATGCATAGAAAAAGAGATCAAGTTTGTGGTTAACAGAGGCAAGGGATGTGAGGAGGGGGAATTAGGTAATGGTGGTTAAAAGATACAAACTTCCAGTTGTAAGATAAATAAGTACAGAATGAATTCTAAAACATGAGTACTTTAGCTAACGCTGCTAACACTGCTATATGGTACATATGAAAGTTGTTAAGAGAGTAGATGCTAAGAGTTCTCATCAAAAGAGAGGAAAAAACCTTTTATTTTTTTTTAAAGGAAAAAAGTGATCAGTGTCTGATTTTAAGGATATGCTTAAAACAAACTTTCACTGAACTCAACTCACATGAATTAAAAATAAACTGAAACATGAAGGCACTAGATTGAAAATATGATGGAAGGGAAATAATCCACCCCATTATTCTTCAATCTCTTATTATTTGAGGTATATGTTGTCTGAAATTTAAAATACTAGCATTTCTTGTTTCAAAAGTAAATGGTCAAAGTTTGTTGAAGCAGCCCATGGGGGGAAAAGTCATATAAACTTTTTAAATAGATATGAAAATTATGGGGGTATAATTATAAATTGTAGAATTGATCATTAAGTAAGTTTTCAACTTAAAAGGATTTTAAATATTACAGAGAAAATATAACGGGCTCTTGAATTATGTTTGAGGCAATTAGAATGAGTACTAGAAAGCCTAATAACAGAAACTGGCATACTGACTGGACACATTGGTTGAGGAAGAACAGTTAATAGATTTTTGCTCCTACGTCACAGAGAGGTCAGAGTTACTCTTATCAAAGATTGAAATAAGAAGAAAAAAAATTTTAATCAGGAAAGATAATGAGGAATAAGGGCACATAGAGTATGACATGTTGTAATGACATGGCCAAATATCCATCAAACAATGAAAAATTTGGGCCCTAGAGCACAGGATAAAACTCATCCGAATAATTAGATAAAAAGAGTGTAGATAACCAATATTTATTATACATCTACAATGTATCAGGTGCTAAGGCAAGCATTTTTTTATTTATATCTGTATTTATTAGATCTATTTTCAGAATGCCTTAGTGTTTACTGTCATTCATATATGTATATTTTTTTTTAATTTTTTATTAACATATAATGTGTCACTAGCCCCAGGAGTACAGGTCTGTGAATTGCCAGGTTTACATACTTCACAGCACTCACCATAGCACATACCCTCCCCAATGTCCATAACCCCACCACCCTCTCCCTACCCCACTCCCCGCAGCAACCCTCAGTTTGTTTTGTGAGATTAAGAGTCTCTTTTGGTTTGTCTCCCTCCCAATCCCATCTTGTTTCATTTTTTCCTTCCCTACCCCCCAAACCCCCCACTTTGCCTCTCAACTTCCTCATATCAGGGAGATCATATGATAATTGTCTTTCTCTGATTGATTTATTTTGCTCAGCATAATACCCTCTATTTCCATCCACGTCACTGCAAATGGTAAGATTTCATTTCTTTTGATGGCTGTACAGTATTCCATTGTGTGTGTGTGTGTGTGTGTGTATACATACATACATACATACCACACCTTCTTTATCCATTCATCTGTTAATGGACATTTAGGTTCTTCCCATAGTTTGGCTATTGTGGACATTGCTGCTATAAATATTCGAGTGCACGTGCCGCTTTGGATCACTACATTTGTATTTTTAGGGTAAATACCAAGTAGTGTGATTGCTGGGTCATAGGGTAGCTCTATTTTCAACTTTTTGAGGGACCTCCATGCTGTTTTCCAGAATGGCTACACCAACTTGCATTCCCACAAACAGCGTAAAAGGGTTCCCTTTCTCGGCATCCTTAACAGTATCTGTCATTTCCTGACTTGTTAATTTTAGCCATTCTGACTGGTGTGAGGTGGTATCTCATTGTGGTGTTAATTTGTATTTCCCTGATGCTGAGTGATGTGGAGCACTTTTTCATGTGTCCTGGCCATCTGGATATCTTCTTTGCAGAAATGTCTGTTCATATCCTCTGCCCATTTCTTGATTGGATTATTTGTTCTTTGGGTGTTGAGTTTGATAAGTTTTGAATACTAGCCATTTATCTGATATGTCATTTGCAAATATCTTCTCCCATTCTGTTGGTTGTCTTTTGGTTTTGTTGACTGTTTACTTTGCTGTGCAAATGCTTTTGATCTTGATGAAGTCCAAATAGTTCATTTTTTGCCCTTGCTTCCCTTGTAAGGCAAGCATTTTAAATACATTTACTGATTTACTCTTGAGGACAACATTTTATAGAATGACTTGCTATCCTTAGTTTATCATCAATTAATAAACCAAGACTTAAAAAAGGACAAGTTACTGTTAGAAGTATATTTTTATAGGTTATATTATTGTTCCAATTTTGTGTCTCCTTCCCAGTGGAAGGATTATATATTCATGCCACTTGCATTATGATTTGCTATACCTCCCTAAGGAAGGAGTATATTTCTGCAGATCATGAACATCATGCTTATCTATGTGACTTGCTCTAGACTTTTATTTATGCTATACTCAATTAGAAACTTTAAGAATGATCATATGGAATGATCACATGGACTTGTTATTTTCCCTTTCCTTTTTCCAGAAGGTGGCATTTCTTTCCTCAGCTTGGATCCAGTAAAAAGAAGGCATGTAAAATAAGAGAGACAACATCTGATATACAATATAAGTAAGGAAACAAAATTTGTGTTATGATCTTCTAACACTGAAGGGTTGGTTTTTATGCAACATAACCTAGTAGAAGTCAACTAATACAGTGGTAAGTCATGGAGCTCATTGTCAAAGTAAGCTCTGTCTGACTTTAAATCCCATGCATAATCTATGAAATCATTCTCTCTCTCATTATATGCTATGTAAAGCCATGTGTAGATGATATAATTCAGAACTGAGTTGAAATGTTCAAGGACAATCTTGGGAAATCTCCATTTTGTCAATACACAAAGTATAAGGAGATAGGCAGGAAACCAGGAAAAAAAAACCACACACATATAAATGCAGTGATAGAACAGTTAATGCAGAAAAAAATTCAAGAAGGGAGTGATCTGCAATATCAACTATTGAGGAAAATGGAAAGGATGAGGACTAAGAAGAATTTAAGAAGAGAGTTCTGGTTTTAGAAATCAGATCATTTATCATCTTCAAAGCTCGCTTGACATATTTGAAGAACTAAGATGTCAAGGGAAGGCCAGTGTTCATAACCTCAGTCTAACCCTTTGGTATGGATCCTTGGATTACATGAACATGAATCATTAAATATACTGACTTTACATTGTTTGTGTAACAAGTTGCTACTAAGTTAGTTTGTTAATTAATTAATTTATTTATTTATTTATTTATTTATTTATTAATAAATAAATAAACCAGTTTATTAGCTCACAGTTTCTATGGGTCAGAAATTTGACACAGGATTCACTGGGCTATAATTAAGTTGTGAACAGAGCTATGTTACTTATTGAAAGCTCAAGAGAAGACTCCATTTCCAAGCTCATTTAGGCTTTGGCCAAATTCTTTTCCTTAACAGCTGTATGATTTAGAACCCACTATCTTGCTGGCTGTCAGCCAGGAACTGCCCTTAATTCCTAAAGACCTTACATCCTGTAAGGTACATGGCCTCTACCTCTCAGAACCAGTAAGGCACCTCACAGCCTTTGAATATTTGGAATTTCTCCTAACTTCCCCTTCTTTTGAATCTCTTTTGCCTATTCTTTCTGGCCTCCTTCTCTGATTTTTGCTTTCCATTTCTGCTTTTAAGGCCTATGTGATTAGAGTGATTGGGCTCACTCTAATAATCCAAGATAATATTTTTATTTTAAGGTCAGCTGACTACCAACCATACTTTCATCTGCAAAGTGTACTCACAGCAGAACCTAGATTAGCGTTTAATTGAATAAACAGAAGACAGGAAATGAGGGGAAGTTTTTAGAATTCTACCACATCAAGGATATTTATTAAAAATATAAATTTCTGGGGTGCCTGGGTGGTTCAGTGGGTTAAAGCCTCTGACTTCAGCTCAGGTCATGATCCCAGGGTTCTGGGATTCAGCCGCATTGGCTCTCTGCTCAGCAGGGAGCATGCTTCTTCCTCTCTCTCTCTGCCTGCTTTTCTGCCTACTTGTGATCTCTGTCTGTCAAATGAATAAATAAAATATTTAAATAAAATATATATATATATATATACACATATATATATATGTATATATACATATAAATTTCTAAGGCTCTCCTCCAAAGTTCTGTGAACAAAATTCTAGAATAAGCATTGATTTACACTTATACAAGTCCTTTCAGTAATTCTTTTGGAGAATAAAACTTAAAAACAGCTTATCTATGAGGTCTATGGTGAACTTCATTGTATCTAATATCTGAAATTTTATGGAAAACATTTTCATCATGCGCATTTTTCTAAGGTTAGTTTACCTAATTTTTAAAGGCTAGAAAGGTCCTATGACCCACAATACTTGAGAATAACTAATTTAAGGAATGAGTGAATATGAAAAGGATGCAAGAGAGTAGCTTATAATTGACAACTCTGACAACAAAGTAAAGGAAATGTATGGGATGGTAGTTTAAGAAGGAGGCCTGTTTGAGGGAATTTTTTTAGAATAGATAAGAATCTGGCATTTGGAAGGAGAACAGTTCATGTATGGGAGCATTCAAAAGCAGAATGAAAACACCTGAAGTAGCAAATTACCTAGAGCTATGAGATGAAAAGTTGGAAGTTTTAATTTTGTAATAGAACAGAAAAGTGTTTTCTCTAAGAGAAAAGAAAAAGTGGACAAGTAAAGATGCAGAGAAACACTAGGATGGCATGGCCATCACTCCTCAATTAAGTTGGAGTAATATTGCCTACAGTTTTTAGGGATTAGAAGGCTTGACTAGCATGGAATGAGTTAGAAAAGAAGAGCTGGAAAAAACCTAAGGATTAGCCCAAGGTAAAAATAAAATGGACTTTCAATGCTGCCTATTAAGAATATATAATATGGATTTGAACAAAAACAATTTTCAATAATAAAATTGTTTACTTTTTATTTCAGCATTTCTCTGTTGTGGTCATAGAATTCAAATGACTAAAGTATGAGAAAAGTTATTACTGAATCAACAATTTAGATCATATTTAATAAGATACTAGCTATGCTAAAATGCAAACATCTTGTATTTAAATCTCAAATTTAGTATTAAGCTTGTTAAGGAACTTTAGAGAAATCAGTTTATTTTAAACTGTCTCAGCTTTTTCAGTGACCAAATGGAGATAACATCTTTTGCCCCGTGTAAACTACAGGGTAACTTTGTGAAAAAAATAAGAACTATAATGTATTTTTTAAAATTAAAAAATTAAAAGATAAATTAACCACATCTTACAAATTTATTGGTAGCTGTGAGAAGTACCAAAAAATAAGGTATTAAAATAACACCAGATATCTGTCTGCACTACTAACCAAACAGAAGCTTTCTTGAATATAGAAAAAAATGAACATTAGAAGGGAAAAAATAATTTCTGAAGCTAAACTTCCAATTCCAGAAAAATGGCAGACAGCATAATTTTAAATGCCCTTATTTTCATTCACCAAAAATAGTGGACAAAATACGAAAACACTCATCATCTTTGGCAAAATAGTTTCCAATTGGCTGCACTGAAAGAAACATCTTAAATTTATACAAGTAGACTTATAATTTGCTTCATTAAAGAGGAAAAGAATATCATTTAAATGCAAAAATAGGAAAAATCCACAAAACTGACAATTAAAAAAAGACTTCCCATTAACTATCATTAGGTTTATCCATTCAACCAAGAAAATAACTATCACAGAATCTTAGAATCAATAAACAAAAAGAACAGTTAACTATCTAACTGTATTTTTCTAAAATGAAGGGAACCATGTATATAATTTTTTAATTGGCCAAAATTGCACATAAAAACATTACAATTTAAGTCCTTTCTATTCACTCTCAATGTACTGAAAATTATAGACTTTCATTTGGTTTAACTCTTGCAAGTCTTTTGTGTTTCTTTGGATCTCTAAAATCCTATAATTCACATAAATTCTTTGTTAATCAGAAAAGTCTGACTGAAAAATCTATTATTCAAAGGCTCAATAACTTAATATATACGATGAAATACTACATATATCTAGTAAAAATGTTAATTTTTCAAAGTGAAATGCCTTATTCTCAAGTATGGTAGTCACAAACAATATCCTTAAACATCTGCCCATTCTCACTTAAAAATTATACCTCAGTGATATTTGCTCATAAACTTTGTTGACTAGGTGTCTCCATTTTCCCTGCTCCCATTTCCATGTAGCACTCTGAGGGACAAACTCATAGTCTGCAGCACATTGAGGGGCAGGTAATTGTGCTAAGTATTGCCTAAGGCCTAGAGAGGAACCGGGAATTAAATATGTGACTTTGGTATCTAATAAACCCAGAAAAATATTTTCATCTAAGGAAAGTAGTTGATGAAACTCAATTTGAAAGTGAAGAGAATATTTCCAATGAATTTAAGGCAAAATTGCTATTTTTGAATGTAATAAATACAAACATTGCCATTTCATAGTCAAATACTCTATGATAACTATCGACTAAAGATAGTGCTGAAAAAATCTCTATCTTTATTCAAAACTTGAATGCAGGGTCAAGAAATAGCTGAGATGGGGGCCAATGTTCAAAACACCATTGGTTTCTGGTTGAGTGACCTCGAACTGTTAAATACCTTTTTTTTTTTAAGATTTTACTTATTTTTCTGACAGGGAGAGAGAGCACAAGCAGGGGGAGCATCAGGCAGAGGAAGAGGGAGAAGCAGGCAGAGGAAGAGGGAGAAGTAGGCAGAGGGAGAGGGAGAAGCAGGCTCCCCACTGAGCAAGGAGCCTGGCACGGGATCATGACCTGAGACTAAGGCAGACATTTAACTGAGCCACCAGCACCCCAAACTGTTAAATACCTCTTATCTCTAAAATCAGCCGGATAATGTAGATAACACTTATATTTCTTAAAATTTTTAAATTCTACTTTAAATGAATAAAGTATGACTTATTTGGAAAAACATCTATTTAAATCTGCTGCCCACTGTTAAGCTAGATTGTTTCTTTTTTTGCAACTAAATTGTATGAATTCTTTATATATTTTGGATGTTAACTCCTTATCAGATGCATGACTTGCAAGTACTTTCTTTTTTTCTTTTTTTTTTTACACTTTTTTATTTATTCATTTGACAGAGAAAGACAAAGAGAGAGAGGGAACACAAGCAGGGGAGTGGGAGAGGGAGAAGCAGGCTCCCTAGGCGTGATCCCAGGATGTTGGGATCATGACCCAAGTCAAAGGCAGACACTTAACTACTGAGCCACCCAGGTGCTCCAAATTTGCAAGTATTTTCAAATATTTTTTCCAATTCAGTGTGTTGTCTTTTCATTTTCCTGATAATTTCCTTTGCTGTGCAGAGACTTTTTAGTTTGATGTAGTCACACTTGTTTACTTTTGTTTTTGTTGCCTTTCTTTTTGGAGTAAGATCCAGGAAATCACCAAAACTGATATCAAGAGCCTGCCAATGTTTTATTCTAGGAGTTTTATGGTTTCAGAACTTACATTCAAATTTTTAATCCATTTTGAGTTAATTTTTGTGTATGGCTTAACATAGTAGAATAGTAGTAGTCTAGTTTTATTCTTTTGCATATGACTGTCTAGTTTTCCCAACACTGTTTATTAAAGAGACTGTCCTTTCTTCGTTGCATATTCCTGGCTTCTTCATCACAAATTAATTGACCATAATTTATTTTGAGCTCTCATATTTTCTGAGCTCTCTATTCTGTCCCATTGAGCTATGTGTCTGTTTTTATGTCACTACCATACTGTTTTGATTATTAGAGCTTTGGATTATATTTTTTAATAAAAGCAATTCAAATATTATGTTCATCATCAATGTCATGGTCCAACATTCTTTTTTTTTAAGATTTTATTTATTTATTTAACAGAGAGAGAGAGAGAGATCACAAATAGGCAGAGACAGAGGGGCAGGCAGAGAGATGGGGGGAAGCAGGCTCCCTGCTGAGCAGAGCCCAACGCGGGGCTTGATTCCAGGACCCTGAGATCATGACCTGAGCCGAAGGCAGCGGCTTAACCCACTGAGCCACCCAGGTACCCCATGGTCCAACATTCTTATAAGATTCAACTATATGTGTTTTCCCTTAAACTGCCCTATTTTGGTTTGAATGAGATTTGCAAATTGACACTTTGTATGTTCCTTATGTCTTCCAGATATGTGGTTTCACTTGTTATTTCCTTCATGTGCAATAAATTCTCTCCTAGATTCAAACATGACTACAGTCTTCCCCCATGTTGTTCTTTTATATTTCACTGGCAACTTGGGAGGGAAGAATTAAATTTCAAGAATTTAACCACTTCCTCCAAGGTACTACTTGCGCTTAAGATACTAGTCTTGTTTGGGAGGACAGTAACTAACATGAAATACAAGTAGAGAGCTATAGGTCCTTTCTCTACACAGACTCTATTTCTCTAGATGCAAAAGTAATGATAATATTACTTAATAGCTTTTGGAATAATTTGAAATAATTTATTTTGGAATAAAAAACATAATATCTAGGGATAGGTTAGATTTTCTATATTAATACAAATTCATTATTTAAAAAAAAACTAAAATAGACCATTTTTACAGTACAAACATTTGCCCTTTTCATGTCACTGTTAAGGCAATATTTTATAAGATATGTTAATAACCATAGAATTCACTATATTAAACATCTCTCAATCTCCCTAAGGCAACATTAGAAAACCTGTTTTTTTTTAGAGATATGAGTAAAATCTGTATATTTGGGGCTTAAGGAAAGAGAAAACAGAGCCACAAAAATTGTTTAAAAACAGAAAGCAAATTTTGTGAAGAAGAAATGCATATCCTTGTAGGAAAAAAAATAAGTATTTACAAATGAAGAGCATTTAGACTTTTAATAGTCAAAATAAAACCCTAAATATTCACTATATTATAGATTCAACAGAGTCTCAAACATGCATAAGAATTCCAAAACTAAGTTAAAATGAGCACTAATTAATATAATACTAAATAAACAATACCCACTAAAACTTCAAATATGATATCCAAATTTTTGACATATATAAAGCACGTTTTAAATGTTTTAGAGTTTACAAATTGTGAAAACTAGTACTGTCTCCACATGTTTTGCCACATGATTACTGGGTACTATGATACTACAGTTTAAAATGCAGCTCTAAAATCTTTTCTCAGAGTATTATTCACAAAAGTAATTTTGTGGCAACATGTTTGTTTCTTGTTAAACAAATGTTTGTTTGTTATGGTACCTCCAGAGAAATTTTAAAGTAAAGTTTTCCTAGAATGAAAATATTTTATCTTTCAAAGCCATACCTGAGCCTTCTTTGAAAATATAACTATAGTCCAGTTATCATGCTTCAGGCAAGTTGTCTTGATCTTTCCATTTTTAAGGGTGTATGTGTATATGTCAAATGTCAAATTCCTGTGTAAAAAGCAACTGTATGAAAGTATGGTGATTACCTACTCAGAGTCCATATGCTCAGGATGATGGAATTTGTTGTACATTATAAAATAATACAATGTTGATGGGAAGTCAGTACTCCAGGGAAAAGGAATAGCAAAATACATTGGATTCATGGTTTACGGCAGAGGAAACATAAATGGAATTGAATATATTATGAATGAACATTAAACCCTATTTTATAATGAAAATAAAAACATCACAAAAGGCTAGTTGGGATTTTTAGCATACATGGGATGTTGTTGCTAGAGTAGTAAGTTCTTCAGGACTGTGAATCAATGGCTTCAAAGCAGTTGGAAGCTTACATATGGCAAACATATATTATAAGATTGATTTTTGCTGCAGAAATCTATATATCAAGCAGGTTCATTGGAAGCAAATGATAAAATGAACAGCGCTCTAGAAAGGGAGTACTCAAGATGGTGTTCTATCAGCCAAGGTGACACACATTATGAAAGACAACTGAAGTGCTAGCAGTGGAAGTATAATCAATTTTTCTGATGGTGTACAGTGACTCATCTGTTGTCTTTTTATTATACTGTCAAGTAAGCAATGGATATTTGTTAGTCAGTGAAATTTTTGGACCAATAGCAGTATTATAAGAATTGCCAATAACTGCTTTCCAAAGTGTTGAAAGTGTGGAAACCTAATAACCAAACCAAATTCCTCTTCTAACAGGATTAATCATTCATACAAATGCACGAATACAACATCTTCTCTGACTCTTTTATAATGTCTTTGATTCCTACATAAAATAGGATGAATTTAACTTCCAACTTAATCCTATAATCAGAATATTCTCCATTTTATAATTAGAACAAAATGAAACCAAAATTTCTGTAAGGCATCGATATTTATTTAGCATCTTTAAGAATTGTCTTCTTGCTCTTAGAAAAGAAATCTTCAGTGCTAATACTTAAGGGGTAGGGGCGAACATGTCATCCTACGTTCAGCTGGTTAAGCCACTGCCTTCTGCTCAGGTCGTGATCTTGGAGTCCTGGGATAGAGTCCCGCATTAGGCTTCCCGTGCAGAGAGTCTGCTTCTCCCTCTGACCCTCTCCCTTCTCATGGTCTCTCTCACTCTCTCTCTCTTTCTCAAATAAATAAATAAAATCTTTTTAAAAATACTTAAGCAGTATAGTAATGTATTTTAGAAGGGAATAAATTTGTGGGTCGTTTTCTATCTTTATTTTTACCCTATCTTTAAATAACTAATGACAAATAAATCATGTACAGTCAAAGAAACTGGCATACTAATATCAGAGCAAAGTTCTTTCCTTTTGTAATTAACTTTTTAAAAGTGAAAATTAGAGTGTTCAGCATTTGAGAAATGTAAATGCAAGAGCACCATTAAATCCCCATTGTCTTTTAAGCTAGCAATCTACATTTTATATGGAATGACTAAATTTTATTATAGAAGTTCCAAAGCTCTACAATTGACCAATAAGTCATTATTGTAAAAATGTTCTTTATCATCTTCTGTCTAAAACCGTGAAGTCATTAAGACTTTTTACAACATGTTGGTTTCTTTCAATTTACAAGCAGAATTTTGTGACAAGTTTTGCTACCATTCTCACCCACCAATAATCAAAAGCATACAACGAATTCAGGGGCAAGTTACTGAAACCAGTAAATATATGCATTTGCATCACATAAACCTGAGGTGTTTATAGAAATCTAAATTTATTTACAAAGGCAACTATACTTAGATGGTAATTTTCCTATATAGATATCACACAGTCAATTCTCCAAAGTTAATTCATAACTACAATGGGAAAGTAGCAAAGACAAATATTTCTCAGACAATCCTCAGATTTCAAAGAGAATAATGTTATTTTAATTTTTTTAAGTTTCTCTTATACCTGACACTTATTTTTTTAATGGTTAAAGTCTAAGCCCCTTTTCTTGAGAAAGCTCTTACAATGTTCAAATTGACTTTAGATTCCACCAAATCCAAATCATTGAGTTCAAGTTTACTGAAGAACTGAAATATAGTTAAGTTTCCCAAATATAAAAACCATGATTTTTTTCTGTTTTAACTAAAACATGGCCTTTTAAATTTCATAAATGTAAATGATGCTAGAAAAAAATAGTTGTTTCTCTTTAGTTCAAGTATTTGAAATAAATTTGTATCACCAAATTAAAGAAAATGCATTGAATTAATAAAGATGTTTATAATTGCTGAATTCTCTCATATTCATCTCTCTCAGTGTCATTAGTCCTGGCACTCACACATCACAGAAAGGAGCAAAATGGAGATTTTATTATCACATTGCAAGTTGTGTTTGTCTTCTGTCAGCCCATAATTCCTTTGCCAAGTACTACAACTAGACTCCATCTGGTACATTTACCACCTCAATTTAAAATCTGCAGAAAAATTCCAGCAAATGATGAGAAATAAAATGATTTGGTATTTGCTTTACTTCATTTTAAGCATATGGTCATTACCAGGAGTTCCCAATTGTCAGTTTTCTTGGGCTACAAATAGAATGCATATTAAAGAAATCCTAAATTTTTCTTAAATTAAAATGTTTAAAAAAGAAGGTATGCACTTTAAGGCTAAAATTCATGGTAATATAATGAGCATGCTGTTACAGAATATTTTCAAACAGTGGTTTTATGGCCATCTGTTAGAACCTCTGCACTGGGCTGAATCTTTTTCACTATCTAAAAATTTAAAATAACTTCTAAAAAAGACTTGAAAATTGTAATGAAAGAGGCACTCCTGACTCCTAACAATGTCAGGGCAAAATACATGAAAGAAATTGCCTAAAATACAAGAGATTATGAAAATACAGAATTTTCTAAATGAATGAGTTTTCAGTTGGCATTAGTAATAAGCACTATTGTTAAGCACCAAGTATCAATTACCTAGAGGAATAAATAGCATATTGTTACATATTGAGGATTTTGTAATACTAAAACCAACCAATCATATGATTTTGTTATTTGACACTGCCCTCACTGGACCCTATATCCTGATTAAGCAGATGTGTGCAATAAATTGTATACCAAAAGAGAAAAAGAAAAAAAAGAAAAAAGAAAAAAGCCAGCCATAGATGGTTAAATTCAAGATGTACAATTCTCTATTCCCCTAGGTGGAATGAAGTACCATCTTCCACTAGGTGATATAGTGCAACGAACATCGTACCTACAAGACATCTGTTTTCCAGCTGACAATGGGCCAAAACAACATTTCAGAGTTGTGGAAAAAAATGCCTTCCTTTCAGTGCAGTGCTGAAATAAATCCTAATGACCTGATACTTTTAACTACCTCCTTTTAACAACCTCTTGCACTGTTCTCCAGCAAGGTCTTAAAATGAACTGAGAGTAAAATGCTACCCACAGCACTTAAATCAGATGTGGGGCCTAATAACAGTTTTTTCTCAAGCCCTGTTTTCTACTCTGTCTTCCTAATTATTGTCATCAGTGTGCATTTTTTTTCCTTGAGAGGAAATATTGACATTTTTGGAGTGAAATATTGAAATGGCGCATTTGTTTTATTGATGATTCTGCAGCAGCTAACATTCACAGAACTAAAGATTGCAAAACTTTGTTGATGAGGCAAAAAAATTAGGAGCAAATTACACAGAGGAGTAAAATAGGATGCTACAATTAATTAGATTTTTTCTAATCTTCCTTACATGAGAATGTAGGTGTATTAAATAAATCTCGATGTCTGGTACTGATTAAGTTTACAAGATACCAAATGAAACTAAAACAACTCTTTTTTTAAACCTACTAATACGCTTTTAAAAACTTCTGAACCTAGGAGTTGTTAATTTTTGTAAACATGAGCAAGCTTTTAACAGTTCAGCTTCCACTCCTCCGCCAGATTAATGAACAAGCTTTAACGAAGGAAATATGATAAGGTACATATTAAAGGAGATTTAGAAACCCCATTAGCCTTCTGCAGTCTGTATATGTTCATGTCTTATGCAATGCCCTTTAATACTACATTGCTATGATGGTCTTGCATTTCCAAATATTCTGACATAATTCATATAATAAATACTGAACCTAAGCTTTTTCACATAAAAGCCTTCACAACCCTCATCTTGCCCCAGCTTCTGGGTGTTATAAAGACTTCTCAGTTTTTAATTCAAGTAACAGTGCAGTAGAAACTAAATATTCTTGATCTTGCCTACCTCAGGATTAAGTGAACTGTGTCATTATATCTTGGTAAACTGGTCACGTCATAAAACATACCTGCCACAGAAGCTAAGTTTGATCTAGGGTATTTCTAGCCAAGGGAGTCATATTAACAGCAGATATTCATTTACCATAATAAGACAAATTTATCCGTATTTGTTCTTCAAAAGAGAATTCTGGAATAATTATTTTAACTGTAGGTTTTAGAAAGGCCACAGTAGGAATCAAAGTATCATTTGAAACGATTGCTTTTCAAAGTACTGTATTTTTTATTATGTTACGTTAGTCACCATACAGTACATCATTAGTTTTTGATGTAGTGTTCCAGGATTCATTGTTTGCATATAACACCCAGTGCTCCGTGCAATACATGCCCTCCTTAATACCCATCACCAGGCTTACCCATACCCCCATTTCTCTCCCCTCTAAAATTCTCAGTTTGTTTCCTGGAATCCATAGTCTCTCATGGTTCACCTCCCCCTCTAATTCCTCCCCCTTCATTTTTCCCTTCCTTCTAATGTCCTCCATGCTATTCCTTATGTTCCATAAAGAAGTGAAACCATATAACGGACTTTCTCTACTTGACTTATTTCAAAGTACTGTATTTACAATTACAGTTTTATTCCTTATAACAACACATGCACAAAAATGCTCTTAATAGAAAGAGGGTTTTGGATTTCAGAGCCTCCGCTCATGAAATTTCCCTTTTAAATAGCAAACTAAAAGAAAGTGTGATACACAAACTCCTCAGACAAATCTCTTCTCAATATGGTTTCCCTTGAGAAGTGGTCATTTCATCTCCAAATCGCTCTATAATGATGGATAGAAGGACTGAAGATGGGTGGGGGTTGCCTAGGTGACTCAGTCAGTTAAGTGTCTGACTCTTGATTTCAGCTCAGGTCAAGATCTCAGAGATCAAGCCTCATGTTGAGCTCCATGCTCAGCAGGAAGTCTGCTTGAGATTCTCTCTCTTCCTCTCCCTCTGTCCTCCCCCTAGTTTCTCTCTTTTCCACTCTCCTTTAAATAAATAAATCAATCTAAAAAAAAAAAAAAAAAAGGACTAAAGTGAGGAATCATGATGTCTTGATTATTCCTCAACTCTCAACCTACTAAATGGCTATAGTTTCAAAGTGTCTTTCAGATAATCATTCAGGTTCCATCTTTTAGGGAGCTCAGCCTTGATTAAATTTGTTGTAATGTTTAGATCTTAAAAGTTAGAACCATAAGATGCAAAGTTTCTCTCTATTCCAAGGCTTGATCTACTGAGGGAGGAAGATGTGAAACATAGAATATTAAATGTCTGATGTGACCTGATGCAGAATTGGAGTAAGTGGATAATTCCTTGGGAAAGTAAACATTTATCATGGCAAAGTCATAGATACAATGGACGTTTAGCACCCAGTACCTTTATTTGTAAAAACATGAAATATATGTATATTTATATACATAATATTATTTATTTATATATATGTATAAATATATATATAATATACAATATATATGTAATATATATATATATTATCCTTAATTGTATTTATGATCTTTTCTAATGGAGAAAGGATACCTTTCTCTAGGGAAACAGAATTCATCTCCCCCCACTCTTTCTCCACCTCTATGTTCATACTCTCTTAGTGGCAGCATTCTCAGAGTAAGAACAATACCGAAATTGCCACAGGACAATGAAAAAAAAAAAAGGTGAGTTAAAAAAAGAAAAAAAAAACTTTGCAAGAGGAATATCCTAAAAATTACAACCACCTAAGATTTGCTGAATCAGAATCTCTGGGATAAAAGGCTCAAAAATTGTTATGAATTTATATAACATCAAAGATCAAAAACAAAAGAAGTACCCATCAAGTATTTAAGAAAAAAATCCCATTGTTCACTCAAGAGTGAAGGAACTAGATAATCGCAATTGGGACTGCAATGCAAATTTTTGTAGCATATCCTCTCAAATCAATCTTAACATCACAAAATGTTATCACAACTCCTCAGCTCTCTCCTTTCTTTACTTCTATCCTTCAGCAGCTTAGGTGTGATGTGATGTCATCCCCAAAATTTTGCCAATAGTCTCTACTGCCTCAGCCCCTCTGTTTCCTTCATCATATCCACTTAAATAAACTCTGAATGACTCTAGCTGCCCACTTTCCCTAAATCTACTCTGAAGCAGCTAATCATTACAAAAGAAAAAAAGGAAGCAAGGATGGGCACCTGGGTGGCTCATTCTGTTAAGTGGCCAACTCTGGATTTTGGCTCAGGTCATGTCAGGGTCCTGGGATAGATGCTTGCATCTTGTTCCACACTCAGTGAAGAGTCTGCTTCTCCCTCTCCTGGTGCACCTCCTCCTGGCTCATGCTCACAGCTCCCACATTCTCTCTATGTAAATAAAATCTTTATAAATAAATAAACAGATAGATAGATAGATAGATACAGATATAGATATATAGATATGACTCAAGTTGGGACAGTAAAAGATAGCATAAGCAAAACAAAATATAGGCAGTTGTTTTGGAAACAAATATTTATAATACAGAATGCTCATTAAAAAGGTTAAGATCTGTAATATAAAAAATGTTAAGACAAACTGCAAAAATTAGACCAAAGGGGAAGAAAATACATAATAAATGGTTAAATGGCACAATGAGGCAAAACAGGAGAGAAAATTCAAATGGCCCAAAACAACATTCTTGAATATACCATTTATCAGGGAAATATAAATTAATTAGCAGTAAGAAACATTTGCACATATTAGCCTCACTAAAATCTCATAATGTGTTCATATATATTGTGTGGGACGTAGAGAAAGCAAATGAAAGAAAATGTGAATTATTGGTACCTCTATCAAAAACAATCTGGAAATATCTATAAAAATTGAAAATGCAGAGGGGCACCTGGGTAGCTCAGCCAGTTAAGCATCTGCCTTCAGCTCAGGTCATGAACTCGGGGTCCTGGGATTGGGTCCCATATTGAGCTCCCTGCTCAGCAAAGACTCTGCATCAACTTCACCCTCCACCATCTGCCTGCTTGTGCTCTCTCTCACTCTCAAATAAATAAATAAAATATTTTTTTAAAAATTAAAATGTGGATACCCTTTGATCCATCAAATTCACTCTTGAGAATGTATTCCATACTAATGAATTATTAAAAAATCATGAAAAATTACAGTAAATATGTACAACAATGAAGCTTTTTTTCCCTCTTTTTTTTTTGTTTCAAGTTTTTATTTAAATTCAAATTAGTTAACATATAGTGTAATATTAGTTTCAGGAGTAGAATCTAGTGATTCATCACTTACATATAACACCCAGTGCTCTTCCCAGTAAGTGCCCTCCTTAATACCCATTTGACCCATTCTCCCTCCATCTCCCCTCTAACAATCCTGTTTATTCCCCATAGTTAAGAGTCTGTTCCTTGATGAGCACCGGGTGTTATGCACAACTAATGAATCATTGAACATTACATTAAAAATTAATGATGTGTTGGTTAACTGAATTTTTTTTTTAATTTGTTCCTTGGTTTATATCTTTTTTTCCCCTTTTGTTCTTTGTTTCATTTCCTAAATTCCACATATGAATGAAATCATATGGTATTTGTCTTTCTCTGATTGACTTATTTGCTTAGCATAATCCACGTCTTTGCAAATGGCAAGGTTTCATTCTTTTTACAGCTGAGTAATTGTATAAATAATAAAATATAGATAATAAAATTATATAAATAATTACTTTGATATATAATAAAAATCTATATAATGGAATATTACTAGAAAAATATTGGAATATACTAATTTGTATTCTAATGGTATATTGAAATATACAAGGATACATTGGAATGGCATAATGGAATAATATTGAAATATACCAATATTATATAATTATATATATATATTTTTTTTTAATTTTATCCACTTATTTGAGAGAGAGAGAGCAGGAGCAAGGTGGGGGCGGAGCAGAGGGAGAGGGAGAAACAGACTCCCCATTGCACAGGGAGCCCAATGCAATGTGGGTCTTGATCCCAGGTCCCTGAGATCATGACCTGAGCTGAAAGCAGATGCTTAACTGACTGATCCACCCAGGGGTCCCTATAGCACATCTTTTTTATCCATTCATCAGTTAATGGACATTTGGGCTCTTGCCATAATTTGGCTATTGTTGATAATACTGCTATAAACATCAGAGTGCATTTATCCCTTTGGGTCACTTTTTTTGTATTCTTTGTGTAAATAGCTATGAAACTGTTTTTAATAATGGGGGAAACAACTGTATATAAAGTAAATACTATCCAGTTGAAGTGGTTGAATAAATTATATTCATACCATGAAATATTTTGTAGTCATTGAAGGAATGAATTATACCTAGATTAATTGATGTAGAGAATTTTTCATAAGGCACTGAGAGAAAAGAACATAACATAGAAACTGAAATATTTTATTTTTGTCAAACAATAATAAGTCTTCTACATATATATAAATTCATAGAGGAAAACAAAAGTTTTTAACATGGGATTTCTGGGATTGGGAATGTTGATGGAGAACATGGTAAGATTAAAAAAATCTAAAATACAAAATTACATAAGAGAATATACCTTTACAAAAATAGTTTTACTACTTTATCACATTCAGACATTAAAAATATTTGTTATGTCTTGGAACACTGAAAAAAATAAAATAAAATTACAAAAAAATATTCATTATGTACGTGGGCAAAAACTAAAAATATCAAATCATGAAGATGGAATGGATAGTTGAAAATCTGATCTTTACTGTCCTACCAAATTATATCCTATCTCTGAGTGCAGAGGCCATACTGCTCATGGTTTATCTCCCCATTTGGAAGAAGAGAGACCATGTTCAATCATTTTTCTTTAGGGATCCTAAGTAGTCCTTTGTACATAAATCTCTGTTCTTGAATATATTTCAAAATCAAATTCTCCCAGTAATATGTACTGCATGACAAATCGGTAGGCACAGATTTAGGCCTTGATAAAATAAAAATAGAGATACATTAGAATAAAATAAAATAGAAATGAAAATTAAATGAATTGTGGAGAACCTAGAGAAAATAAAATAAAAACAATTGTAAAAAATAAAGTTATAAAAATGACTTTGGAAAAGATGACAGATACAGAAAGTATGACTAAAAGAGTTGCTAGTCTACAGAAAAAATTAAATAGAAGAGAAAAATAGTCTAAAATAAAACTTTCTTAAAACAAAGACTTAAACCTGTCAACTTAAAGGAAATGCCATGCTGATGGGAAAATTAATGCAAAATCATCAATATAAAAGCTCTAGCTCAGTGAAGTTCCAGAAATATATGAGCTTCCAAGTAAAAGCATTAAAACACAAGGATTGGAGAGAGGAAGAGATCGTATTGTCTAAAGAATTTTCCAGAGCAGTCTTTAAGGCAAGAAGACAGAAATTAATGTCTGCACATTCTGAGGATAAGGATATAATCCCAAAGTGTAATACACTACCAAACAATGTTGCAACTATAAGAAAAAAAAAAAAGCAAAAATATAGCCTTGAGAACATGAGAATGCAGGAATATGGCATTTTGTAAAACAAAAACAAACAAATAAATAATAACAGCCAAAATCATTTACTGAAACAAACAAAAAAAAGAAATCAATACAAAGAATGCAGGACTGGAGACTGTCGGTAAAGGATTAGAAACAAAAATTAAATAAGGTTAAGAACTGATTTATACCTATGGTCAAAGGAAGTGAAATAAACTATGAAAATTATGGTTTCACAGCAAAAGGCAAGCAACAGAGGAACTCTTAAAGTAGACTGCATACATTATGAGAATTTTAGTGGCATGTTTTGTTTGCACCTGCTCTAGGCTAATGCTAGCCCAGGTACTGTGACTTAGAAAATCATACTGGTGTCCTAGAATATCTAGTCACCACCATGTTAAGTTGCTTCCCTATTGGACTGAAGTTACTATAATCCGTTCCTCTATAAGATATATTTTCTTTTAATTAAGTATCAGATATGGTGTCAAATTCATGGGAAGATCTAAGTGTTACCCCAGTGGGAATAACACTAATGTACCACTGTGAAGTGAATGAGCTAATCAGTTTTAATGTCCAAGCTCTAGAAGCTATTTGTAAAAGTACAGGAGTAGCCAGCTGTGATAACATCATAACTTCTCTCTTTCTCCCTACTTTTTCTCAAGATAAGACATAATGGTGATTGAATGTCTATTACTCTCATGGTTAGTTGTGGCAAAAAATAAAGGTGAAAATATTTACTCTTCTTTGGATAGTTGTGACTCCTCGATATTTCCTTTTTGCTGGGTAAAGCCAAGGAAGAGATAACACAAAACAAAAGGGCAGAGCAGTATTCAAATCTGGCTATGAATTTTTGAGGAGGAATAAAAGAAGTATGTTGTATATCCAGAATATATCTTTTAAAAGATGTGTAATGGTGGGGCACCTGGGTGGCTCAGTGGGTTAAGCCTCTGCCTTCAGCTCAGGTCCTGATCTCAGGGTCCTGGGATTGAGCCCCACATCTGGCTCTGCTCAGCGGGGCACCTGCTTCCTCCTCTCACTCTGCCTGCCTCTCTGCCTACTTGTGATCTCCCTCTCTCTCTCTCTCGAATAAATAAATAAAATCTTAAAAAAAAAAAAAGATGTGTAATGAACTGGTAACAAAAATAACTTCCAAGAAAAAGACTTTTGGATTAGGTGTGCCTGGGTCGTTTAGTCAATTAAGCATCTGATTCTTGGTTTCAGCTCAGGTGGCGATCTCAGAGTCATGAGATCGAGCTCCTTGTTAGGCTCTGCACTCAGTATGGAATCTGCCTGAATTTCTCTCTACTTCTCCCTCTTCCCCTCCCCACTGCACTCTCTCTCTAAAATAAAAAATAAATCTTTTCCTTTTTAAAAGACAATTACACATTGTTTATAAGAAATCCAATTTCTTTTATTTTTTATTTATCTATTTTTTAAGTAGTTTCCATGCCCAGCATGGAGCCCAACACAGGCTTGAACTTGACCATGAGATCAAGAGCTGAACTGAGATCAAGAGTAGGACACAACAGAGGAGCCACTCATGCACCCCATGAAACCCACTTTAAATATAGATATATAATGTGTAATGGAGAAAGATATTTCATGCTAACACTAATCAAAAGAAAGCTGAAGTAACTATATTAATTTTAGACAAAGCAGACTTTAAAACAAGAAAAATTATCAAGATAAAGACACACCTTACATAATAATAAAGGGATCAATTCTCCAAAAGTATATAACGATCCTTAACATATATGCACCTAACAAAAGAATATCAGAAACATGAGGGAAAATAAAAGGGCAAGGAGAAATAGATGAATCCACTATTAGAGTTGGAGAATTCAACATCCTTCTTTCAGTAATTGATAGATCCAGCAGGCAGAAAATTAGTAATTACATAGTTAAACTGAAAAGCACCATTAATCAACTGAATCTAGTTGATGTTTTTAGAATACTTCATCCAAGAATAGCAGAATACACACTCTTTACAAATTCAACTGGAACATTTAACAACACAGACCATATTCATGACACTAAAATATACTTTAACAAATCTAGAACAGAAATTCATATATATGTGTGTTATTAAACTACAGTACAATTAAACTAGAAATTAATAACTGGGAGATAGCTAGAAAATTCCAAAATATTTGGAAAATAAACAATATACTCAAAATAACATGTCAAAGTCGTCACAAGAGAATTTTTAAAATATTTCAAATTAAATAAAGACATATTTTGTGTGATGCAACAAAAAGAGTATTTAGGAAGAAACTAATAACAATGAATGCACATACTGGAAAAGTAGAAGATCCAAAAATGAATACCCAACTCTCCATCTTAGGAAACTAGAGATAGGAGAGCAAGTGAGGAAAAAGTAAGACAACCAGTAGTAAGACAAAAGTAGACATAAAAGTAGTAGTAAGACAAAAATAGACATAAAAGACTCTTTTCAAAATATAATGCTAGAAAAATTAGATATCCATATGCAAAATTTGTATAACCACACAGACCTTACACCTTTCACAAAAATTAATGTATCACTGTATATTATATGTATTATAATGTATTATAAACCAAATGTATTACATTTGTATTATGTATTATAAACCAAATGTATAAATGTATTATAAACCAAAATGTAAAATGCAAAAGGATAAACTTCCAGAAGATGACTAGACCTTGGGTTTGGCCTAGTGACCTTGGGTTAGGCAATGACTTTTTAAATATAAAACCAAAAGCATATTCCATGAAAACAACTGTTAAGGTGGACATTCTAAAATTAAAACCTTCTGCCCTATGAAAGGTATTGTTGAGGGAATGAAAAGATAAGCCATCAACTGAGAGAAAATATTTGTAAAATAGATATAAAAGACTAGCATCCACAATATATAAAAACCTTTTAAAACAAACAATAAGAAGCAAGCAACCCAATTTTTAAAATGGGCAAAATATCTGAATAGACACTTCAGCAAAGGTTATATACAACTGATAAGCATATAAAAGATGTTTAACATATTTTATCATTAGAGAACTGCAAATTAAAACAATAAGATACCACTACACATCTATTAAAATGGCTAAAATCCAAAAATCTGACAATATCAATCTCTGGAGGGAATGCAGAACAATAGAAACTGTCACTGCCTGTTTCATTTCTGGAGGAAATGCTAAATGGTACAGTCTCTTTGGAAGATGATTCTGCAGTTGTTACAAAACTTAAGTCTTACCATATAATCCATCAATCACAGTCCTAGATAATTATCTAATTGAGTTGAAAGTTTATGTACACACACATCCATACACACACAAACACTTGCACAAGAATGTTTACAAAAGCATTACTCATAATTGCCAAAAACTGGAAACAAACACTATGTCCTTCAATAGGTGAATGTATAAATAAATTGTTTGCACCTATGCAGTTGAGTGTTACTCAGGGATATGAGGAAATAAATTGTGAACCCACAAAAAAACACAGAGAAACTTAAGGTGAATACTGCTCATAATGCCACTGTGAAAAGTCTACATGCTTAATCATTCCAATTTTATAGTATTTTGCCAAAGGTAACACTGTAGGGATAGTGCCAGGAGTTTGAAGGAGGGGAGAGGGATGAATAGGTGAAGTACAGAACACTTTAAGGATGATGAAATTATTGTGTACGATACTCTAATGCTGGATATGCAGTATTACACATTTGTCAAAAACTACAAAATTTTACAACACAAAGAGTAATGTATACATATTTTAAAAATAAATCATTTACATGACTAGGGGATCCCAAGAAAGAATGGGGACTGTGATAAGAGAACCTATTACAAATATATAAAGCAACCTTACTGAAGGGTATGGAAAAGGTGCTGAGCTAATTAATTGGGGATATGAATGGGATCTGTAAGACTAAAGGCAAAGGCAACTACACACAGTCCTATACTTTAATCAACAAAATTGTTTCCCATATGGGTATGTTAATAATTCTGATATTGTTATACAGGCCTACTAGAATTAACAGTTTTAGTAAATGTATGGCAGATGGTGGAAGGCATGCTCCTCACTGTTGGAGTGGAAAGTTACAGATAAGCAAGAGGAGGGGACAAGAATAATTCATGTGGTAATGTACTAGAGGTGGAGACATCAGTAAGAACTCATGTTTAACTTAATATAGATACAGATGTTTACATATGGAAGGAAATACTTATAGATTTGTGAATATACATGAGTTAATATACACAGGTATATTTCCTTCATCTGCTTCCTGAGAGGACCTGAAAAACACAAGACCCAGTAGCAAAAACCATACCTAGCTCCCAGACCTTAGTTTCTAATACCATTCTCCAATAATGTTATGGACATTGGGGAGGGTACATGATATGGTGAGCGCTGTGAAGTGTGTAAGACTGATGATTCACAAACCTGTGCCCCTGGGGCAAATAATACATTATATGTTAATAAAAAATAATTAATAATAAAAAAACAATTCAGGGGAATTTTTTCTTTGTAATGGCTGCTTCTATAGTCTTTCAGGGAATATACAAAGTAAGCCTGGAACATCCCGAAGTGCCAGAAGTTAAGTACTGTAAAACATACACACACACACACACACACACACACACACACATTGATGGAAGTATGTGAAAGGGACACAGGAACCAACTGAAGAGCTCCCAGTGGCCTAAATAGGAAAACTATGAACAACAAAATAATGAAAGTAGTACTGGCTTAAAATTTAAAATATAAAATAAATATCCATGAACCTATGCTGATATAAATAAGTGATTGATAAATAACAAATGGGGAAGTAGAGACAAATCTCCCATGCAAAGGAATTCCAAATAAATTATATAAATTCCCCACCCTAATGGAGAAGCATGACTTCCCACTCTTTTTAAGTGTGCTGCACATGGTGACTTCCTTCCAAAGAAAATTCCAAAGAATACAGTATAAGAGTAACTGTACAGTGTAGAAACCTGACAAACTCTATTTAAGCCAGGTGATCAACATCAGAACCAATAGTCAGAAATCATGTTGATAGTATGTACTCTTGATGTGATATGATGAAAGTGGAACTTTATTTCTGCGATCTTCCTCCTGAAAAATCCGTAACATTAGTCTAGGAGTGAGGAAAACATCAGAAGAATTCTAACAGAAAAATGGACATGTACAATATATCTGATGAGTACTCATTTAAATTGTCAAGATGATCAAAAACAAGGAAACAAGGAATGTCTGAGAATCACTCACAACCAAGAGCTTAAGGAGACAAGACAGGCAAATGTAATGTGGTAACTGGGATGGGACCCTGGAGGAGAAAAGGGACATTAGGTAAAAATGAAAGAAATCTGAATAAAGTATGGACTTTACTTAATAATAATGTACCACTATTAGCCTATAATTATAACAAATGTACCATATTAATCATACTAATGTAAGATGTCTAATAATTGTAGAAACTGTGTTTGAGGATGGGATGTATTATGTTTCTACTATCTTCTCAATGTTTCTGTGACACACAACTCTTATAAAAAATAAAGTCTATTAATAAAACTTAAAGATAAAAATATGAAAGAAATGATCACTGGTTGGGAAGGTGATCTCTTTCCTGTAGAATCAGATGAACAACTGGGGGCTCTAGAACTCAAAGAGCCATTATTTGGTGTAGCCAGAGAATGGGAGTTTCGGGGTGGTCACATAGTCACTGTTATGTATAACCTACACAATAAGTATCCATTTGTACTTGTCTTTATGTCTCTAAATTTAATAAAAAGTTAATGAATGTAAAGATATAAAGAAGAGCAATCATAGTTGCCACTATTAAGTACAGTCTCTGTTACAGTCAAACTCTACTGATTCCAGGCACTGGACACTTTCTTGGAATGCCCACCAATGTTGATACTGGAAATTGGGTGTATCATATGCCACTCTTGCCAAAATAGATTCTGCGCAAAACCTCCCTGCCTGGGTCACCAATTTCTGAATCAGATGCTTCCAAATGGTAGAACCTAGGTCACATGATGATGCTTTAGCTATAAAGAAGGTTGAGAGATTTTTTTTCTGCTTTTCATAATGGGAGGCTGGGACTCTAATAATGGGGGATTTTCCAAACACAGAAGGAACACTTAGAGTTTGGTTGTTTGTTTGTAAGTTTATATTTAAATTCTAGTTAGTTAACACATAGTATAATATTAGTTTCAGGAGTAGAATTTAGTGGTTCATCACTTACATACAACACCTAGTGCTCATCACAACAAGTGCCCTCCCCAATGCCATCTGCCATTTAGCCCAACCCCTGCACATCTCCCCTCCAGCAACCCTCACTTTGTACTCTATTGTTAAAAGTCTCTTAGAGTTTGCCTCCCTCTTTTCTTTTTCTTTTCCCTTATGTTCATCTGTTTTCTTAAATTCCACATGTGAGCAAAATTATACAATATTTGTCTTTCTCTGACTGATTTCGCTTAGCATAATACACTCTAGCTCCATCCATGTCATTGTAAACGGCAAGATTTAATTCTTTTTGATGCCTGAGTAATACTGCATTGTATATAAATACCACTTCTTTTTTTTTAAGATTTTATTTATTTATTTGACAGAGAGAGATCACAAGCAGACAGAGAGGCAGGCAGAAAGAGAGAGAGGAGGAAGCAGGCTCCCTGCCAAGCAGAGAGCCCGATGTGGGACTCAGTCCCAGGACCCTGAGATCATGACCTGAGCCAAATGCAGAGGCTTAACCCACTGAGCCACCTAGGTACCCAATACCACTTCTTTTTTATCCACTCATCAGTCAATAAACACTTGGGCTCTTTCCATAATTTGGCTATTGTTGATAATGCTGCTATAAACAACAGGGTACATGTGTCCCTTTGAATCAGTATTTTTGTATCCTCTGGATAAATACCTAGTAGTGCAATTGCCGGTTCTAGGGTACTTTATTTCTAACTTTTTTGAGGAACCTCCATACTGTTTTCCAGAGTGCATTCCAGACTGCACCAGTCTGCATTCCCACCAACAGACCAATACCTACACTTAAAAAAAAAAAAAAAAAAAAAGCTATGAAAGGTGTTCGGTTCGATAGTTATTATGAGGAAAGTTTCCCCACTGAACAAGAACAACTATCAGATGTCTTGAGTTTACTATTAAAATCCATTTTATACTAATTTTGTAAGCTTAGAACTGATCATTCAAGATGCCCTTTTTATAGTATGTAGTAATGAGAAGCATATGATGTTCTACCAAAAGGCAGCCATAATATTTTGTTCTCTCTATAATGTGAATTGATGTGAGAGGATTCCTTATAACATGATAAATTGATAATCATTTTATTTTTGCCTCACCAACACTCAAAGGATTTAGCCCTCTGATTAGAAGAGTTCCTTAGTACAAGAGAACCACTTCCTCTACCCTAGACACCTAATACCTCTTTAATAACCCACTATAGCACAAATCTATCCCCTAGAGCCTAGAAGAGAAAATAACTAGAAGAAAAAAAGCAAAGAAAAACATATTGTGCATTACTCTATACAGTACATGGTAATAGTGAGAACAAAGGTGATAAAGATAAAAGGGAATATTCCCTTCATCTCCTATTCTGCTCTCTTTCTTGTTCTCTCTTACACACACACACACACACACACACACACACACAGCCTGACACTTTTAAAGGTCTGAGCTTGAAAAATGTTATTTTATGATACTGTATCTTCCTGTAGTCTAAGAAGTCACACCTGAGTCCTAAGGAGTGAGCCCAGTTTCCCTTGGGCTCTTCCAAAAAAGAGAGAGTGGCCTTTCCACACAGTCTTCTTCCATTACTTCAATTTCAGCCAATGCTGGGAACATTTCTGGCCTTGACCTAAGTTATTTCCACAAAAGCCATTGAAGAATGTCAGAAAACCAGTTAAGTACATCTCATCTTTGCTTCTGAAGAACTTCAGTACACAGACATCCTGGGTTTTCTTGTTAGTAAAATTAGAAAGTCTTTTCCTCATAGGATTACCCTGTGCATTAAATGAGGTAATATAAAGAACACAGTCCAGAATCTGATACTTCACTTCCTGTAGCTTTCATTCAGAGACTGACTCACACGGCTGCCATCTTTAGTCTGGTAGTATGACTGATTTTTTTTTTTTTTAAGATTTTATTTGTTTATTTATTTATTTATTTGAGAAAGAGAGGGAACACAAGCTGGGGGAAGGGACATAGGAAAAATCAGACTCCTCTGAGCAGGAAGCCCAGAACCCTGAGATCACAACCTGAGCCAAAGGCATAGGCCCAACCAACTGAGCCATCCAGGTGCCCCTGAATGAACTTTTTGTTGTTGTTTCCATCTTGCTCTCCTCTACCTCCTTGAACCCATCTTTTCTTCATCAAAACAAAGTTTCTGTTTCTCTTTAACCTTGTGTTTCTTTGTGCTAAATCAGTAAATAATATCTGTTGAAAGCTGACTGCATTGAGTGCTTTAGGATACTTTTTAAATATCACAAAGAGCTAAAGAAACTCTCCTTTCTCTTTTAGTATGTTTGTTATTTTACAGACTAATCGTTTTTTCAAGTGTATGTAAAATGAGTTCAATTTCTCTAAAATATGACAACAGTACAACAGCCAATTCATATGGCCAGTGCTGAAAGCCTATGGTCTGACTCTTTGTAATTTACACTAACATTTACTGTGGAATGTATGCCAAATTCTTAGTTTACTAAGAATTTTAGGAAATTATATTAACATATGCTAATCCTCATGACAATGTAAATATTTGCTATTATTATCATCATCATTTACTCAATTGCACAATTTAAAATTTTAATGTAATGCAACCTCCCCATGAACAAGTTATTAATAATTAGAACTAGCATTCCAACCTATACATATCTGAAATCGAAGTCCACCAGACTACACAGCCTCAATAATAAAGTCACAAAAGCTAAGTCCAAAGCTGTCTGCTCTTTCCATGAAACTTTTCTCAAGAATATAGAACAATAATGGGGGAGAATTCCAGAATCAATCTAAAAAGTAATATCTCCCATCTTCCCGAGTGGCTGCTTTCACAACATATAGCTAATGGTGCCCATTACAGCAGCAGAGAAAGAGACAGCCAACAATAAATCTTTCTCTTTTACAGCTGGCTCCGGTTTAGGAAGATTTACTTTTATAACAACTATGAAGACTTCTACCTTATCAACCTTACTCTTTTAATATGTTTCTCCCAAACCTTTTTTATAGTCTCTCATAGTAATGATAGGTCCTAAGGGTCAGAACTAGAAATACTTCCTTTGTAACTCTAAAAGTGTTTGGTTTTGACAAATTACTTTTTATTGTCTTAGTTCAGTTTTGGAGTACCCTTCATTTCACTTTGAAAAGTTTTTACAACATGCATTCTGGCATGTGAATTAAAGTGATTTCTAATTTTGCTTTTGACTATAAACCACCAATTTCCTTATTGGCTCCATTGTTTACATCAGTACAAAACCCTTTTCTTGTAAGGTCTAAATTCATGGGTCCCATATCATCTAAACCTCTTAATTGGGTGAAAGACCAATTCTGATTTCAGATCTTGTGCTGGATCAAATTCTTTTCCTTTAGATAAGTGTCACTTCATTGAGAGATAAAAGTCTATAAAAAACACTCTGCAAGGAAAAAAAGAGGCTCCTCAAAGTGGAAAGAGGACTTACATGTCCTCTTTCTTGCACATAAAACTAGAGCCTACTGCAGCATAGAAGAAGGAAAGCAAACCAGAAGACAAGTAACTTTTACTGACTATAAAATATTTATGCTATGGATTGGGGACACACCTTGTTGATCTAGTGTCTTGGAAAGATAATTGCAACATCCTTCTCAATGGGCCAGTTGAGTACAGACCTTATTTTTGCTAACAATAGCCAGTATATAAAATAGCCTTATTTTTACTAACAAGAGCCTGTTCATGTTCAGAGTAAGCAAAGGCTTAGCACACTAACCATTACCTGATATTCAGGACTGAGCGACATAGTAAAAATAAACCATCAATCCTATTCTAATATGTACCTTGAAACTCATCACCCACATACATTTTGACCCATAGCACCAGTAATAAGTGCAAAAGGTTATATTATAATCAAATTGCTTTATGTGTCTATAGTCTTTAAATAACTTACAGTACTTTAAATACTACTCTACTAGTTTAACTACTTTAAATAGTACTAAAGAACAAATTTCTTATTACAAAGTACTATTTTCTTGGAGGGCATAATACAAAGGAAGAAGATAGTCCCAAGGATACCTAAGCAAGACTTTAAGCATTAAAAACGTGTGGCTGATAGTTTGCTAGTATGTATTTATTTTCCATTCTCTTAATTAAGAGGATAAAAACTTTTTGGATTTTTTTATTAATAATATGTAAGAAGAGGGGCGCCTGGGTGGCTCAGTGGGTTAAAGCCTCTGCTTTCGGGTCAGGTCAGGATCCCGCAGTTCTGGGATCGAGCGCCGTATCGGGCTCTCTGCTCCGCGGGGAGCCTGCTTCCTCCTCTCTCTCTGCCTGCTTCTCTGCCTACTTGTGATCTCCGCCTGTCAAATAAATAAATAAAATCTTCAAAAAAAAAAAATGTAAGAAGAGGTTAGAACCACCCAATAGAAAATACTAGGAGATTCTAAACAATGCCTAATGAAAGCATTTATGCATTATGATTTTTATTATAACCAAGATAAAATAACACTGCAACCTCAAAATTTTTTAATATTAAAAATAAAAAATAAATACAGATTAAAATACAATAAATATTTATTTAGCTATTAGTTATATATGTATGTATATTTCAGTGAGGGGGGAAAGAGAGAGAGAGAGGGTGGGGGCTGGGGTCAGAGGGGGAGGGAGACAGAGTCTTAAGAGATTCCATGCTTAGCATGGAGCCCAACTCAGGGCTCAATCTCAAACCCTGAAATCAAGAACTGAGCTGAAATAAATTCAGACACTTAACTGACTGAACCACACAGGTGACCCCAATAAATATTATATTTAAATAATATTATTCCATCAGCCCATTTAATAAAACCCTCAATTTAGAAATAGGATGTTTTTGCTAAATAGAAGTTTGAAATATACTGGCTGTTTAAATTTAAATGACCATGTGTTACTCTTTTTTCCAAAGTCCTCAACTATAAAAGTTAATGTAAATGCTTAAGAATTTAGCCTGACCCTTATGTTAGTGGATTACCTCCTGTTTATAAATCACTCTGAAGACTTAACTTGGTTAGTACTTCAGTTTATAATTGTACATATGAGTTTGGTGGTCAGTGTCCAATAGTAAGTCTTTCTAGGAAATACAGAGCAGAGAGAAAACAAAAAGATATCATGTTTCAGACAAAATTATTGGGGAGATGACATTTACAGTCAACAGCTTTTCTCAAAAGATGCTCACTTTGCCTGGAGTTGACTTAGAAACGAACCACACACATTTATCTCTGAAGGCACTATCCATTGTATCAAATGTCCCTCTATACTATATCTGTGCCATTCACAGTTTCCATGAGTTAGGGTTCTCCTTATACCATCCACTTTCTTTACTTAGCAAACTCTGATACATCTGTCACAATTACTTCAATATATTCCTCTGAGCATCCTTCACAGAGTTAAAAATCTTCCTCTCTTTTTTTAAATTGTGTTATGTTTGTCACCACACAGTACATCATTAGTTTTTGATGTAGTGTTCCATAATTCATTGGTTGTGTATAACACCCAGTGCTCCATGCAATATGTGCCCTCCTTAATGCACATCACAGAGCTAGCCCATACTACCCACACCCCCCACTAAAACCCCCAGTTTTTTTCCCAGAGTCCATAGTCTCTCATGGTTCATCTCCCCCTCCAATTTCCACCCCTTTCATTTTTCCCTTCCTTCTCCTAAGGTCCTCCATGCTATTCCTTATGCTCCACAAATAAGTGAAACCATATGATAATTGACTTTCTCTGCTTGACTTATTTCACTCAGCATAATCTCCTCCAGTCCCATCCAAGTCAATGCAAAAGTTGGGTACTCATCCTTTCTGATGGCTGAGTAATATTTCATTTAAACATCGTCTTCTATATACTACCTCAATACTTTCTGAAATACCATTTAAGATACTTCAATACTTATCAATTTAGTTTACCTTATTGTAATATCTGTTGTATTATAAACATGCATTTGGATGTTGTGACAGTATGATCTGTGACAGAAAAAAAATCAGTTTTCTATAAACCAAGCCAACCTAAACATTTTACAGTTATTACTTCATTTAACCCTCACAATAAAAGTATGATGTTAATGATATAAATTGCACTAAATAGATAAGGTGACAATCTAAGCAAGTTTAAATAAATTATCTAACTTTACACAATGCAAAACAGGGCTGACTGCAGTGCTTACACCATTTACCCAATGGTGTCTTACAAAACTAACAACTAGCTCTTGCCACCACTGAGAAGGAAAAAAGGAAAAAGAGGGAGGGAAAACCCTCTTCTGTAACATTTGCATATTCTCACCATGTTTCCACTACCACCAATTTTAAAATACCAATAAGATGCCACTGTGTATACATGGCTTTCAGAAGAGATGCTCACAGTTGGCTATCATGAGCCTGTACAAACTCGCTTCAGCATACCACAACCTCAACACTGTGTTCTTCCCTTGTTCATATTTGTACTCTTTCTCCTCAAGATTTGTACTATGTCCAGAATGAAATAGGTGCTCAAAAAATACTTGTGGAAAAAAATCCATTATACTTATAAATTAACTAGAATGTGGTAAATATACACACATCTTGGTAAAATAATTTTCTGATTGTTTCACCTTTTTAATCTCTGAAAAGGGGTTGCTGATAGTTCATCATTTAACAGTATAAACAAATAACATCTTAAAATAAAATAGAGTAATATATATTCTAAGTTTTGTGATTATTTTAAAAAATTAAAGACTTTTTTCCTTTTGGTTCTGTGCATTCTGGTGAAATTAAATGAATACTTTCATAATTAATCAGATAGTTCAATAAACGCTGACTAACAATGTTCACATATTGGTTCAAACTTTCCTGTTCTTCATCTTTCTTCATATTATGGAAGTTTTGCCAATATATCCAAATACAGTAAATCCATCAAATGTCTGTATTACTTTCATCATAATTAAAATGCTTTCCATAATACCTAAGCCATTTAAGTAAATCTGTATGTCTATACAGAGTGAGTTATACAGACCAAGCCCCTACTCTTAGGAAAAAATACATTTTTTTAATTAAATTTTTTTTTACTTTTTTATAAACATATAATATATTTTTATCCCCAGGGGTACAGGTCTGTGAATCACCAGGTTTACACACTTCACAGCACTCACCATAGCACATACCCACCCCTCTCTCTAGACACCCCCTCCCCGCAGCAACCCTCAGTTTGTTTTGTGAGATTAAGAGTCACTTATGGTTTGTCTCCCTCCCGATCCCACCTTGTTTCATTTATTCTTTTCCTACCTCCCAAACCTCCCATGTTGCATCTCCACTTCCTCATATCAGGGAGATCATATGATAGTTGTCTTTCTCCGATTGACTAATTTCGCTAAGCATAATACCCTCTAGTTCCATCCACGTTGTCACAAATGGCAAGATTTCATTTCTTTTGACGGCTGCATAGTAAGGAACAAATAAATTTTTAACATCAGTGCAACTTCTATAATTATAGGTAAAAGCATTATAAATTTATATGAAATTCTATTTAAACTTGTGACTTTTTAAAAACTATCTTCACTACTTAGGTATTTTAACAATTAATTTATCCATAACTAAGCCAAACAATAGTTTTACATTAAACTGAAAATATCAACATACTTTTCTGCTTCTCCACTCTCCTATAAAAAAATTAATTCTACCTTAGGAGTGTGAAGAACTACATATTTCCTTTTGTATTTTCCTTTGAAAAATTGGATGATGAGTTTTGAGGCATATTTTAAATGGAAAATGTTCAAAAAAAGCATTTGAAGTGTGGGAGAATTTAATTCCAATTAGTTACCATGTAGTGTAGTACTGATTTAAGGAGTAGAATTTAGTGATTCATCACTTACATAAAACCCCCAGTGCTCATCCCAGCAAGGGATTAAGCATTCCTTAATGCTTAAAACCTATTAATCCCATCCCCCCGCCCACCTTACCTTCAGAAACCCTCAGTTTGTTCCCTATATTTAAGAGTCTCTTATGGTTTGCCTCTCTTGTTTTCCTCTTATTTTATTTTTCCTTCCCTTCCCATATCTTCATCTGTTTTGTTTCTTAAATTCCACATATGAATAAAACAATATATTTGTCTTTCTCTGACTCACTTATTTCACTTAGCATAATACACTCTTGTTCTATCCATGTCATTGTAAATGGCAAGTTTTTTTGTTCTGTTTTGTTTGTTTGTTGAGATAGAGAGAGCACAAAGGGCAAGAGGCAGAGGGAGAGGGAGAAAGAGAATTCTAAGCAGTCTCCATGCCCAATGTGAAGCCTGATATAGGGCTTGATCTCATGACCCTGAGATTATAACTTGAGCTGAAATTGAGAGTCAGACACTTAACCGACTGAGCCACCCAGGGACCCAAAAATTTCATTCTGTTTTATTGCTGAGTAATATTTCATTGTATATATGTAACACTTCTTTTTCCGTTCATCAGTCCATGGACATTGGGGCTCTTTCCAAAATTTGGTTATTGTTAATAATGCTGCTATAAACATTGAGGTGCACATGCCCTTTCAAATCAGCATTTTTGACAAATTCGGGATAAATATCTAGTAATGCATATGCTGGGTCATAGAGTAGTTCCACTTTTAACCTTCTAAGGGACCTCTATACTATTTTTCAGAGTGGCTGCACCAATTTACATTCCTACCAACAGTGCAAAAGTGTTCCCCTTTCTCCACATCCTCGCCAACATGTGTTTCCTGAGTTGTTAATTTTAGCCATTCTGACTGGTATGAGGTGTCATCTTATTGTGGTTTTGATTTGTATTTCCCTGGTGCTGAATGATATTGAGAATTTTTTCATGTGTCTGTTAGCATCTGGATATCTTCTTTGGAAAAGTCTCTATTCATTTCTCCCCATATCTTAACTGGATCATGTGGTTTTGAGGTGTTGAGTTTGATAAGTTCTTTATAGATTTTGAATACTAGCCCTTTATTGGTAAGCTATTTGCAAATATTTTCTCCCATTCCATCAGTTAGTTGCCTTTTAGTTTTATTGACTGTTTCCTTTGCTGTGCAGAAGTTTTCTTGATGAAGTCCAAATAGTTCCTTTTTGGTTTGTTTCTCTTGACTCCAGAGTCAAGTAAGAAGTTGCCTTGGCTGAGATCAAAGACATCCATGCTTGCTTTCTCCTCTAAGATTTTCATGATTTCCTATCTTAAATTTAGGTTCTTCATCCATTTTTAATTTATTTTTGTGTATGGTGTAAGAAAGTGTTCCAGTTTCATTCTTACACATGTCACTGTCCAATTTTCCCATTACCATCTGTTGAAAAGAATGTCTTTTTTCCAATGGATATTCTTTCCTGCTTTGTCAAAGATAAGTTGACCATACAGTTGTGGGTCCATTTCTGGGTTCTCTATTTTGTTTCATGGATCTATGTGTCTGTTTTTGTGCCAATACCATCTGTCTTGATGATCATACTTTGCAATACAGCTTGAAGGCTGGAATTGTGATTTCTTCACCTTTGCTTTTCTTTTTCAACATTACTTTGGCTATTCTGGGTATTTTGTTATTCCATACAAATTTTAGGATTATTTGTTCTAGTTCTGTGAAAAATATTTTGATAGGGATTGCACTGAATGTGTAGATTTCTTTGGGTAGTATAGACATTTTAACTGTATTTATTTTTCCAATCCAAGAGCATGGAATGCTTTTTCATTTCTTTGTGTCTTCTTTAATTTCTTTCATGAGTGTTTCATAGTTTTCAGTGTACAGATCTTTTACCTTTTTGGTTATGTTTATTCCTAGCTATCTTGTGGTTTTTGGTGCAATCATAAATGGAATCAAACCTTTGATTTCTCTTTCTTTTGCTTCATTATTGATGTATAGAAATGCAACAAATTTCTGTACATTGATTTTTTTATCCTCCAGTTTTGTTGAATTTCTGTATCAGTTCTAGCAATTTTCTGGTGGAGTCTTCTGGGTTTTTTCACATAAACTATGTCATCTGTGAAGAGCAAAGTTTGACTTCTTCTTTGACAATTTAGATGCTTTTATTTATTTACTTTTTGTTCTTGTTTTCTGATTGCTGAGGCTGGTACTTCCAGTACTATATTGAACAATGGTGGTGAGAGTGGACATCTCTGTCATGTTCCTGACCTTAGGAGAAAAGGTCTCAGTTTTTCCCCACTCACATTGGTATTCACTGTGGGTCTTTCATATACAGCTTTTATGATATTGAGGTACACTCCTATCCCTACTTTCTTGGGGGTTTTTATCAAGAAAGTTTGCTGTATTTTGTCAAATGTTTTTTCTACATATATTTAAAGGATCATATGATTTTTAGCCTTTTTTTATTAATATGGTGTATCAAGTTGATTGATTTGTAGATATTGAACCACTCTTGCATTTTAGGAATAAATCCCACTTAGTCATGGGGAATAATCCTTTTAATGTTCTGCTGGATTCAATTAGCTAGTTTCTTGTCGAGAATTTTTGCATCCATGTTCATCAGGGATATTAGTGTTATTCTCCTTTTCCGTGGGGTCTTTGTCTGGTTTTGGGATTAAGTTAATGCTGGTCTCATTGAATGAGTTTGGAAGTATTCCTCCATTTCTATTTTTTGAACAGCTTCAAAAGAATGGGTATTAATTCTTTTTTAAATGTGTGGTAGAATTCACCTTGAAAGCCATCCAGCCCCAGACTCTTGTTTGTTGGGGGTCTTTTGATTACTGATTCAACTTCTTTTCTGGTCATGGGTCTGTTCAGGTATTCTATTTCTTCCTGTTTCAATTTTGGTAGTTTATATGTTTCTAGGAATTTATTTCTTACAGATTGCCCAATTTGTTTGTGTATCATTGCTCATAATATTCTCTTATAGTTTGTATTTCTGTGGTGTTGGTTGTGATCTCTCCTCTTTTATTCTTATTTTATTTATTTGGGTCCTTTCTCTTTCCTTTTTGATAAGTCTGGTTAGGGGTTTATCAATTTTGTTAATTCTTTCAAAGAACCAACTCATAGTTTCATTGATCTGTTCTACTGGTTTTTTGTTTTGTTTCATTTTTTTGTTTTATTTTGTTTTACTTCTGTGTCATAGATTTTTGCTCTAATCTTAATTATTTCCCTTCTTCTGCTGGTTTTAGGCTTTAATTGCTACCTTTTCGTCTGAACTCGTTTAGGTGTAAAATTAGGTTATTTATTTGAAACCTTCTTTAGGTGTAAGTTTAGGTTGTTTGAGACTTTTCTTGCCTCTTGAAGAAGGCATGCATTACTACACAATTCCTTCTTAGGACTGCCTTTGCTGCATCCCAAAGATTTTGAACTGCTATGCTTTCATTTTCATTTGCTTTCATGTATTTTTTTTTTCTTTAATTTTCTGGTTAAACCAGTCATCCAAACGGGAGAATTTTCAATGTCAAATATATTTCTTTTCTAAAATTGGATTATTATCCTTTTTAATTCCTTTGTCTTTTATTCTTTATTTTCCTTTAATGTTAATTCTTTGGTCTAAAACTTATATTTTGATTCTTTTAAGACATTCGTCAACATCCATTAGTACAAATCCTAAGGTGTTAATGACTAATAAATGCAAACCCAAAAATATGCCCTTGTCTTAATCCAAGGGAATAATCTAGTAGCACAAGGAAATTAGTTGCCTTCACTGAATTGTATGGGCTTGATCTGAATGCAGTATTTTTAAAATTTTATTTATTTTACTTTATTTTATTTATTTGTCATAGAGATAGAGCACAAGAAGGGGGAGCAGCAGGCAGAGGGAACAGCAGACTCCCCACTGAGCAGGGAGCCCAATGCAAAACTTAATTCCAGGACCCTGGGATCATGGCCTGAGCCAAAGGCCATCACTTAACCAACTGAGCCACCCACACATCCTACAATCTGACTGCAGTATTAAGTGAAGTCACAATTTATGGTATAAGCAAGATACTGACATAAGGGAAAAAACAAGTAAAATGATTGAAAGGATGACCTGGTAAACCTCTTCCTAGACTAAGCTGTAGGATCCCATGGAATGACACTATAATTACATGGAAAGTAATTGTCATATATTTGCCAAGAAATTACATGGTTGACAGTACTCTTTGAAAATTGTTCTGCATTTCTACTGCCAACAGCTATGTTAGCAGAAAATGAAATTAGAAACAACCACAGGAGGTGTTTTCTTCTCATTTAGAAAACTATTTCATTTAGGAAGTAAAATTTAATTTACAAGTAAATATTATAAAGCTAAAAATAAAATGGAATGACTTAGAAATGTCTCTAAAAGTTATTGTTATTTGGTATAATGTTGGTTTTGTGGAGGGAAAAAAGTCATTTACTACATGTCAAACTATTCATATATTCTATTTTGCAAGTGCCAGCACTATAAAGCCATCTTTTCCAAGTTATTCCTTACTAACAAATGAATATGTTAGATTCTAAGAGACACAGATAGGAATTTTAACACCTTTCCCAAATATTATAAAAGCCTTCTTTTACAAATTCTAAGGGTTAATACTATAAGATAAGAACAGTTTATCTTGAAATTAGTAAATGAGTGGTTTTATATTCTTGCATTGCTATGGCATAAATAAGGACCTCTTAGAAACCAAAAGCACCAACTAAAACTTTAAGACATCTTACAAATAATAATTTTCCCCCAAAACTGCTGAAACCATTAGTTGGCCAAAAAAAAACTAGTTATTAATCATACAAACTCAGTGTAAATAAAGTGTACTTAAACTGATTTCTTACTAAATATATCCAGTCCCTTTGTAAACTTTACCACCACTCTAGTCTTATTTACATGACAAAATTTAAATCAAAGAGTTACATTTAAACATGTTCTCAACAACTTACTTCAAGTTATATAATGAATTATTTTCTCTAGCCAGTGTATTGAGTTAATGTAATAACTTATCATGCTACCTACATGTGAACATATTTCCTTTGTTGGTTAAGTCAAAATATATGTCAACCAAATAAGATATTTAGTGTCAGAGAAATCAGGTTCTTCTCATTTTTGAGTTTACATTTCATTCAGGAGATTAATTTTATGGCCAAAGTTAAGATAAAATGCTCTGTACCATGATACGAAAAAGCAGTGTATAGTTTTATTTATAGTAGCTAACATTTTTAAAAGAAAACAGATATAAAGAGGATTATATGTAGAAAAATTTACCTCCACATACATAACATACCTGAAGATATAATAATAAATTAATAATGCTGATTATTTCTTGGAAGGATTATTCAGTAGCTGGGACACAGGAGTGAGAGAGACACGTAAATTCCATGAAAAATTTTTTTACAACTTTTTAAATTTAATCCATGTCCATAAATTATTTACTCCAAAATAAATTTAAATTAGGAAGCAAACAAATGTGATCTTCTCTTTAATGAAAGAGCTACAGAACTGGGGTCAAAGACTCAAATTAGAAGATTATAGGACTACAAGAGAGAAGAAAATCATCCTTTGGATTCTAAGGAAAATCAGCATTTTCTAAGGAAAGTCTGAGTTTGCCAAGTACCATTAAAAAAAAAAACAACAAATTTTCTGAGGGTGCATAAGCAATTTGAAAAATAAAGTCTTTGAAAGAGAAAGTGTCATCTATGTCCATAGTCACATGGGATAAAAATGAATATGGGACATAAGAAGGATAAGTAGCAAATGTTTAACTTAGGAAAAGGAAGATACTGGGTACAAGATGGCTACGTAGGACGATCCTGAGCTCATTGCCTCACATGGATACAAGTATACAACTACATATGGAATTACTTCCTCTGAAAAAGAACAGAAAACTGGATGAACACAGTCTCTACAACAAAAGACAAAAAGGTGACCGTCAGGATGGGTAGGAGAGACAGAGACACTATCTCATCAAAATTCTCAACCCCAGGCATGACAATCTACCAGCAAGATGGAATCTAAAAATAGAGAACTTTTCCCTAAGAGGTGAGAAGCTTGTGATCCACATCAGGAACCCTTTAGATACTGCACAAGAGAGATGGGCCCCTAAACACTGGGCTTTGAAAACCAATAGAACTTATATCCAAGAACTATGGAACTGTATGGGATGGAGAACCTGCTCTTTTTTTTTTTTTTTTTTTTTTAATATTTTTGTTTATTTATTTGACAGACAGAGATCACAAGTAGGCAGAGAGGCAGGCAGAGAGAGAGGAGGAAGCAGGCTCCCTGCTGAGCAGAGAGCCCGATGCGGGGCTCGATCCCAGGACCCTGAGATCAGGACCCGAGCTGAAGGCAGCGGCTTAACCCACTGAGCCACCCAGGCGCCCCGGAGAACCTGCTCTTAAATGGCTCACAAAAAAGCTCACTCACCCAGAAACCCAGTGCAAAACAAAAACAAAAGCAATAACACCAATGTGAAATGCCCTAGACCATATGTGGAAGAGACTCACTTATTAATCTTAAAGCCTCTACTGGGGGTTGGGGTGGGGGAAAGCTAGCAAACTGTTGGGATTTTCTCTAAGTGACAGACACCCTGGCACGTACCATATTTTCAACCTCAGTCAACCTTACTAAGATTGATTCTGGCAAGCACCATTTTGTAATCATTCCTCTAAACTGCTTAAAGCAGGTGGGCATGCCAGCTGAGAAATCCACTCACACTCACAGTGCAATAATCCCTTATAGCTGAGACTGGCAACAGTCCAGCCCACCTTCAGCAATGCGTCACAGCTGAGCTGGGCATAAGTCCTGCCCACCCCAAACTGCAGCACATCACAGCTAGCCTGGTGCAGACCCACCCACTCCTGCACTATAGTGTAGCTGCATGGTATAGGATCACCAATACCAACCCTGACTATCCTTGTGTCACAGACATGGCCCCACCACAGTAACCACATAGGAGATGCCTCTTGAACACCTAGCTTTGGTAGTCAGATGGGATTGGACTTCTGGGCTCCATGTGACATCTACACAAGGCCACTGTTTCAAGACTGGGAGAGGTAGTTGATTTGCTTAATACATAGAAACAAACAGGGAGAGGCAAAATGAGGAAACAGGAATACAACCCAAATAAAAGAACAAAAAACATCAGAAAAAGACTTTAATGAAATGGAAATAATCATCTACCTGATAAAAAGTCAAAGTAATGGTCATAAAGATGCACACTGGACTTGAAAAAAGATTAATACAGTGAAATCCTCAACAAAGAGACAGGAAATGTGTGAAAGTTTCAAAGAGCAGTAACAGAGCTAAAGAGCACAATAACCAAACTAAAAAATACACTAGAGGAATTCAACAGCAGACTATATAAAGCTATAAGTTGGATCAGCAAACTGGAAGACAAAGCAATAGAATCCACTTAGAGCAACAGAAAGAAAAGAGAATTTAAAATAAAACAAATAAAAAACAAAAAACCCTTGAAAGACTTTTGGGAAAACATTGAGCATATGCAACATTTGCATAATGGGAGTCCCAGAAGAAAAGAGAAAAAGGCCAGAAAACTTATTTGAAGAAATAATGGATGAAAACATTCTTAATGTGGAGAAGGAAACAGACATACAGGTCCAGGAATCCCAGAGAGTTCCAATAAGATAACCCAAAGAGAATCACACCAAAAGACAATATAATTAAAATGATAAAAATTAAGAGTAACAAGAGAAAAATAACTTATTACATACAAGGGAAAACCCATAAGGCTACAGGCAGGTTTCTCAATAGAAACTTTGCAGGAACAGAAACTTTGCATGACATATTCAAATTGCTGAAAGACAAAACTTCCAACCAGGAATTCTCTATCTGAGAAGGTTATCATTTAAAATTGAAGAACACACTGAGTTTTCCAGATGAGCAAAAACTAAAGTAGCTCTTCACCACTAAACTGTCTTTTCAAGAAATGTTAAAGGGACTTCTCTAAACTGAAAATAAATAATATTAAGAATAAGAAAACATACACAAGTAAACAATCTCACTGGAAAAGGGAAATATATAGTAAAGTAATTGATCAATAAATACTAAAGCAAGTATTAAAGTTAAAAGGCAAAATAGTAATATTAACTAAAACTACAGTAATTAGTCAAGGGGTGCATAAAATAAAAAGGTGAAAATGTGACATCAAAACATAAAACATAGTAAAGGGAGAAAAATGTAAAGTTTTGCAATGTGTTCAAAATTAAATTTCTATCACTCAAAATAGACTGATATTTACATAAGAAATTATATATGAACTCCACAGTAATCACAAAGCAAAATCTTACAGTAAATTCACACAAAAAATTAGAAGGGAACCTAAACATCACACTAAAGAAATTCTCATGATTAATTTAGAGTAGTAGAATTACTAGAATTCCTGCAGATGCTGTGCACTTAGAGATATCCCTTTGACAATCTAAAAGTACAGAGCTATAGTGAAAGAAGTGTCCACCAGCTACATGGAGGTTGAGAGACAAGAGAGAACTATGTGGAAAGGAAGGAAAATTTTTCACAATAGTTTTGAGGTTAAAAAAAAATGACCCAACTATGGTGTGAAACAAAAAACAAAGGGAGAAGAACATGTTTCAAAAACATATATGGTCTCTATATCCCATTGCAAAGCATATGAGAACTTGAAATAGAGAAGTGAGTTACTTTGAATTTACCCTTTGACATTTAAATTATGCTTCTTTGGTGTTACACAGTCTCAGTGAGGGTCTTTCTGTGTGAATTACAAACAGAAAGTGATTTGTGTGATTATTTTCCCAGTCCTCCCAAGGGTAATACACATCATAATCCATGCTAGATGCATAGAAAAATAAAGTTAACTCATACATAAAAATGGAGGCTTGAGTGCATTAACTGGGACTTAGTTCCCTCAAGAAATCACAGTTAAGAATGCTCTAGAGTGAATCAAAAGTTTTATAGGATAACTTCACAGAAATCAAGGGTAAAAGTACAGCCAGGCTTTTGGAATCTGACATTTCCTGATAAAAGCAACAGATTTATCATGTTTTAACTAGGCTTATTTCAAAGAGTTAGTGCCATGAAGCAAAAACTAGCTACTGGGGCTCACCTGGGAGAGGAGGTTTTCATGCATTATACTTATATACATTTTATACTAATACATTATTTTGTGTGTAAACAATTAAATTTTTTACAGCTTTACTGACTATAATTCAGATTTTATAAGATTCACTCCTTTAAAATGTCCAATTCAATATATTTAGTGTATTCACAGGATTGCTCACTATCATTACAATAGAGCTTTAAAACACTTTAGTTCCCTCCAAAGGAAACTCATACCCATTAGCTGTCCCACCCCTATTCTGAGCCCTAAGCAAGTTATTTTGTCTCTATGGAGTCACCACATTACATTTCATATAAATGTAATTTATATTTATATATTTATATAATTTGACAGAAAGAGCAAGAGAGCACAAGCAGAGGGAACAGTAAAGAGAATGGGAGAAGCAGCCTCCCCACTGAGCAGAGAGCCCAATGTGGGGCTCTATTCCAGGACCCTGAGATCATGACCTGAGCCAAAGGCAGATGCTTAACCAACTGAGCCACCCAGGTGCTGCAAGGTCCTGGACTTAATTTGTGGGAAGCTTCTAACTTACTATGCTGATATATTCACCTATTTTAGGTATCTTCGGTTTTTTTTTTTAAGATTTTATTTATTTATTTGTTAGAAAGAGAGAGGTGGAGGGAGCAGTTGACAGAGGGAGAAGCAGGTTCCCCACTGAGCAGGGAACCTGATGTGGAACTTGATCACAGGACCCTGGGATCATGACCTGAGCCAAAGGCAGATGCTTAACTGACTGAGCCACCCAGGCATTCCAGGTCTGTCCATATTTTTAATCAAGGGAAGAATGGGGAATAAATATTCAATTATATGGTCTTTTAAAATTACCTACACAGGGTGCCTGGGTGGCTCAGTGGGTTAAGCCTCTGCCTTTGGCTCAGGTCATGATCTCAGGATCCTGGGATCAAATCCCACATCAGGCTCTTTGCTCAGCAGGGAGCCTGCTTCCCCCTCTCTCTCTACCTGCCTCTCTGCCTACTTGTGATCTCTCTCTGACAAATAAATAAATAAAATCTTTTTAAAAAATAAAATAAAATTACCTACACAATTCCCTCTATAAAAAGACAGTATTTCTAATTTTTTAATTTAAATCAATTAACATATACTGTATTATTAGTATACAGAGGTAGAATTCAGTGATTCATCAGTTGCTTACAACACTAGTGCTCATTACTTCAACTGCCTTCCTTAATGCCCATCAGCCAGTTACCCCACCCCCATACCTACCTCCCCTCCAGCAACCCTCAATTTGTTCCCTTTAGTTAAGAGTCTCTTATGGTTTGCCTCCCTCTCTATTTTCCTCTTATTTTATTTTTCCTTCCCTTGCCTTGTCATCTGTTTTGGTTCTTAAATTCCACATATGAGTGAAATCATATGGTATCTGTCTTTCTCTGCCTGACTCATTTTGCTTAGCATGATACCCTTAGCTCAGCCTTAAAAAGGAAGCGAATTCTGAGACATGTCGCAACATGTATGAGGCTTGAGGACACTATGCTAAGTGAAATAATTCAGTCACAAAAAAATAAATACTGCATGATTCAACTCATAGGAGGTATCTAGTCAAACTCAGAAAAACAAAAAGTAGAATGTTGGTTTTCAGGGGCTTGGGATGGGTGAGTAATGGGTTATTGTTTAATAAGTACAGTTTCAATTTTTCATGATGAAAAAGTTCTGGAAGTTGTACATTGTGGATATATTTAACACTGCTGAATTATATACTAAAATGGTTAAGATGATAAGTTTATGGTATGCGTATTTTATCACAATTAAAAAAATTTTGAAGACTTACTACATCCTTCATGATCTTACCGTTTCTCTCTCTGACTTCACTTCTAGTCTTCTTTGGGACCATTCCCTGAACCTTATATGCCAGCACTGATCAGTTACATGCCATTTAGCAAACTCTCATTGCTCTCTGCCCTAACTCCCGATAGGTAACTTTGACTTGGCAAGCCTACTTTTTGTTTAATCTGTTTTAGAAACTGATTTCTTTTTTTAATATTTTTAAAATTTTAGTTCCAGTATAGTTAACATACAGTGTTATATTAGTTTCAGGTATTCAATATACTGATTCAACAATTCCATACATCACTCAGTGCTTATCATGACAAGTGTACTCCTTAATCCCCATCACCTATTACATCCATCAACAACTTCCACATGCCCTACAATTCACCCATTTAAACTGTATAATTCAATGAGCTTTAGTACAATCACAGGTAAGTGTAACTATCATCATGGTCAATTTTAGAACATTTCCATCACCCCAAAGTGAAACCTTTTACCCTTCAGTTATGACTCTCCAACCTCAGAATCCTCCTAACCCAGTTCTAGGCATCCACTAATCTACTTTCTGGCTCTATAGATTTGCCTATTCTGGATATTTCATATCAGTGCAATCATGTAAGTTATGTCTTTGGTTACTGGCTTCCTGGGGTACATCCATACCATGGAATATTTAGCCATAAAAAGGAATGAAGTATTGATACATACGACAAGGATGAACCTTGAAAGCCTACTTATATTTCATTCAAAAGATTTGAAGTGTCTTTCCCTAAAAAGCATTCCTTGACAGCCTCAAGTGACTTCCTCCCCCAAATCCTACTTACCTCTATTTTAATCCTTAATTAGCCAGGTGTCCCCACTAGACTTGAATATTTTTTGACAACTATAAAATCTTATACAAATCTATGTGAACATACTATTTTATCCACTTTTTTTCTGCCCTTCCTCACAAGAATTCATTAATTTAAAAACAAACAAATCAAGATTAGTGTTTCTCAATACTGACTTCACAATAAAATGACATAGAGAGATCTAAAAAATTCAATACCTGTGGGTGCCTGGGTGGATCAGATGGTTAAGCATCTGCCTTTGGCTCAGGTCATGATCCCAGGGTTCGAGGATAGAGCCCTGCATCGGTCTTTCTGCTCAGCCGGGAGCCTGTTTCTCCCTCTCCCTCTACTGTTCCCTCTGCTTGTGCTCTCTTGCTTTTTCTGTCAAATAAATAAGTAATTTTTTTTTTTTTAATTCAATACCTGTGCCCCAACTCAGGTCAATTACATCACAATCTCCAGAAGGAGGTCTGTGAACTGAGACCTCAGTATTGTTTTAAAATTTCCCAGCTGATCCACAGCCAGGATCAAAAATTACTAATTTAGACATAGAAAAGCCTTAGTCACCTTCTACTTCAATGTTGTATGTATAAATTAGTAGTACTGTACTAATTAGATCATGACTTATAGCACTTATTTCTCTATGATGACTTTATTTTTTTTTCTATGATGACTTTAAAACAAAAACTTTTTATAAGATAGCAAATATAACTTTGTGCAGAATTGTATAAAACACATCGATTTTTCTGGATACTTTTAACTTTTTAACATTAAAGCAGAAATCTCTAGCAAATAGTTAAATACCCACAAATCAATGATTCTGTTGCCCCTCAAAATAGAACACTTGCATATATTTCAACTATTAATATTAGTTGTATCTTCTTTTTGTACACCTATTAAAGTTTATACAGTCAAACTGTATTCTTTAAAAGTCCATAATGCCATTAATCAGTGGTATCTTTAGGCTTTTTTTTTCCTTGAATATTTTATTTTTTATTTTTTAAGTAAGTTCTGGGCCCAACATGGGGCTTGAATTCACAACCCTGAGATCAAGAGTCTCATGCTTTACTGACTGAGCCAGCCAGGCACCCTGTAAGTGGTATCTTTGGACTGTTAAAATTTCTGTCGGATATGATAATGAATACAGACTGCATTGAAAAGATCTTTCTCTAGTTCTTCCATGTTTAGAAAGGGACAAGCAAGGAAGGCAAAATTTTAACAGCTTCTTGGATGTTTCTGATAGGTTTTACCCAGTTGATAACTTTTTGCCAAGAATTTATCTTCAGTTTTCTAGACTAACTTGTATGTTTCACATTTTGAAATTTGAATACCAAGATAAACTTTGATACTGAAAGTCAAATCTCTTAAAACATCTCTGACAAATACAGTTGAAGATTTTAAGGGAGGGAAAAGAGTGATTTCTATATATCCTATATATTAAAATAAAACAAAATGTTATTTTATTCTTATAATAATAGAGACTCCATAGGTTAAGAACTGGTTAAATACCCAGAAGATGACAGAGAAAAGGGATAACACACATGTACTCAATTTTGTTAATGAATTTAAAGAAGAAAAATTGAAAGCACATACAGGAAGATATTTTTAATAGTAACATCTATAAGATTCAATCTTTAAAATGAATGATGTTTATGACCACACATTGACATTTTCTTATAATAAAAAGACATATTTATGATCATAGTAGAGATTCTCCTTCTACCTTAAGAAAAAATAAAATTACCCCCTAATGACATACAATATAATCTTTAGACCTGGGGCAGATTATGTCAAAAAAATATTTTCCTTATGATTTCAAGTTATAAACATTCACAAAAGCCTAATCTTACTTGGTACTAGTTATATGGAGTGCCCCTGGGCATGAACATTGTAATGTTGGAGTCTCTTTCCATCTTTCTTCATCTGCTTTAGCATTTGTTTAAAAACTTATATGAGTTAATTTACACAAAATTTACCAATTTTAGGTAAATGAAAACTGAGTCTATTCTGTCTGCCTGTCCTTGAAATGTCCATTACGAAGTTTTCCAAATAATTTCCGATGAAAGACATATAATGATGTTTACATCTCCTCTGAACTTTCTCTTTTATTTTAGTCCTTACCATGCTGTCATATATTTTTTACCTCAATAGCTACATAGCAAAATAAAGAATGATCCAAAATTTGACATTTCTCCTTTTTCCTAACCTGTATACCTTTCCAAATAGCTAATGTTACAGACCTCAGTCACATTATGCATCCCAAGTGATGCAGAGCTGGGCTCTAAACAGGTGGACACATCTGTTCCAGTCCATCAGACTTGACTTACACTGACTGCGTTCTGTAATCATTATGGTTTTTATCCCAAATTACAGTGTCAATCTGTTCAGAATTAATATGTATTACTCCACCGCTTGTTACAAAATTTTCAGTTTATTTATTGGACCAAATCCTGCCCTAATCACTTAGGCACAATTCCCACTGAAAACCTAAAAGAGAAAATGTGTATCCAGAGGTTATGTTTTCATTGCATGTCAAAAGATATTTTTGCATAAGTGGATGTTATTGCAATTCCCAATGAATGCTCTTTCTGTGTCAATAGTGAAAACTATTTAAAATTTTAGTGTGCTGGTTTGGATCATTTTTAATCACTTCTTCCAACACATGTTGTATCCCAGTGTGGATGTTCACATAATGGAGAGGGGGTTGACAAGTTATTTTCTTCACACAGAATGTAGCTTATATTTTTAATACTTGAGAAATTATAGTTTTAATTCCCTTTTCCCTTTGTGTTGGGTAGTTTTTAAAGACCAGGAGTCCTTGAAGCCACAGCTCTGTTTTATGATAACGTGATGAATCATTTCACTATGATTTTATTTCCATTTCCTCATCTGTTTTCCCTGAAGCTAACTAAAAACATGGATTTTATTGAAGAGGAAAAAAAGTTATTAATTCGTAATTATTATGTAAAGGTTAATCTGGCCAGCACCCTCCAAATGACTTTCCTACCAGCTGGTTTTTTATTCTATTTTTTTTTTCTCTCCTGGTGGATAATGGAGAAAGGTAAGGCTCAGAAGGTGATGAAAATTAAATGCAAAATCTTAAAAAATAAATGGGTCAGAAATCTGATGGGAGAAAAAGACTAAATGATACACTAAAATATTAATGTATAGTTTAAGTTTCTAAAACTATGGAAAATGAAAAAAAATAGCAACAACTAGTATATGCGATTTAAAAACAACAAAGACAAATGCACTGCCCTTCCTGTCCAAGGTCAGGCTAAGCAGGTAGAGGTGATTATATTACCATGTTTCTAATCAGCACCTCCACTTGCCTACCATAGGATATGAAACAGCAATAGTGCCTATGTCAGTACAAATCCCATTGACTGGATGCATCATACATGAGGATGTTATAACCCAAGTTTAAACAAGATCAGGGGATGCCTGGGTTGCTCAGTTGGTTAAGCGTCTGCCTTCAGCTCAGGTCATGATCCCAGGGTCCTGGGATCAAGTCCCGTATCCAGCTCCCTATTCGGCGAGGAGCCCACTTCTCCTTCTGTCTCCCACTCGCCCTGCTTGTGCTCTCTCTCTCTCTCTCTCTCTCTGTCTCTCTGACAAATAAATAAATAAAATATTTTAAAAATATATTGAAATTAAAAAATAAACAAGATTGGAAAAGGATGATCAGAATTCCACCAAAGGAAGAGAGAGAGGAAAGAGGGAGGGAGGAAAGAGGAAGGGACCAAAGAGGGAGGGACCAAAGGGAAGAAAGAGAGAGAGAGAGAGGAAGGAAGGAAGGAAGGAAGGAAGGAAGGAAGGAAGGAAGGAAGGAAGGAAAAAAGGAAAGCCCTCATTTCTGTGCCTCCTTTGATTTCTCCTTGGTTATAACAGGCAACATAAAGGGAAAGTTATCCTCAGGTGTTACCAATAGAATGCCAGACTCTGCCCAATAACCTGCCTCATAATCTGTCATGGTAACTATGGAAGACCTGCCCAAATTATTTGAACAAATTGCTTTGCAATTATTAGATATGTTATGAGAAAGTATGAACAGCTTGACCAGCAAAATTTCAATATATCTTCCCCCTCAGGCAAGACTAAAACTTAAAAATAAAACTCCAGAGACACTGACATTCTTCTCATCCTATAACACATACCAGTAGAGAATAAAAAGAAGGAAAAAAGGACATGAATATTTGAAAAGGCCTTTTGAATCTTGCAGGCATAAAGTAGAAGTATATATCATTCTCACAGACCCAGAGTCCATGCAGATACACATTGAAAGACACGCTTTGTACCATCATCCTCTGCTGATATGTCAGAGGAAAAGCATTCATTCTCACCTTTTCAGGGTGTCTGTCATTAGGTACATTAATATGGATGAACCACCACAAAATCAAAAGGCAGTAAGAGAGGTGAGCTTAAAGGGATAAAGGCTTTAAACTGCATTTAAGTTGGACTTCAATTGAAGACTAAACTTTGGGTTTCTATAATTACTTTTCCTCTCTACATGCCCACGAAGAAAGAGAAAATTACTAATTAGATATGCTCTCAAGTCCATTTGTCAGCATTTCACTAAACATTCCTCAAGTTCTCCTACAAATGAAGGCATTGACTGATGCTGACATGAATTGAACAAGATTTCTTTTTTTCTGTTAAAACACCCTTTATTTTGATATATCACACTTGAAAATAGAACACAAAAGTATTTGCTTTTCCAATTCATTCTATAACTAAAAATCATGTTAACTCAAAATCAGTTGAGTCGCAAGCCAAATATATTTTAACATACAAATGCTTATCAAAAAGTCAATGATAAGCACAGCTATTTCTATAACACTGAATATTCAAAAATAAGTTTCAGTTCATTCATATCCTATTTATGCACACAATTCAACATTTAAGGCATAACTGAATTAAATTATTTTATATATAATATCATTTGGGAGAAAAATTTAGTCATTAAAATGTTAATATTTTCTTTAATATCTAGGCAATGAATTTGGTACATAAGTAAAATGAGAGAATAATATTGTTGAAAGGGAAACAGAGCATAACTTGAGATTTTATTTTAAATTTTCCTTACACGTCAACCAAGTCACTACTGGAATTTGTTAGGTCAAATTGTTTTTTGTTTTATTACACTGTAATAGAACTCAAATTTACTAAAAATAAATAAATAAATAAATAATAAGAAATTTGTTTCTTCTTGCTAATTTCTAAAACTAGGAAATAGATTGTCAAGTGGATAGATTGTATTTAATATTTAATATAATGCCTCAGTATTTATTTTGAAGTTTCAGGCTAAAAAGAAATGAGGTTATTTTAAAGTCTGATCTCAATAGCTAATTTTAACAAGAATCATGGCATTACCCAGAAATGTCTAGTAAATTATAGTATTTATATACTTGTATCTGACACACTGAAAATTGAACAGATAAAAGATATTAAATCCCTCCATATACTGGATTAGTGGTTTTAGAGTATCCTGTCTGGATCGAATGCAAAATTTTAGATCAGTTTTAGACAGTTTCTCTTTACTTTTAAATATTTTATAAAAAGGGGCACCTGGGTGGCTCAGTCATTGTTAAGTGGCCAGCTCTTGGTTTCAGCTCAGGTCATGATCTCATAGTCATGAGATTGAGCCCCATGTGGGGCTCCATGCTCAGCATGAAGTCTGCTTAAGATTCTCTCTCTCCCTCTCTTGTAGCCCCTCCACCTGCTCATGTGCTCTCTCTCTCTCTCTCTCCTCTCTCTATCTCTAATAAATCTTTTTAAAACTTTTTCATAAAGAAAATGTGTTATTAACTCAATGTAGGGAATCTTTTCACCATGTATATGTATGCCAAGTTATCAAGTTGTACACCTTATTTTACAATTTAATTGCTCAATTATACCTCAATAAAACTGGAGAAAAAAAACTGATTTGTTGATGATGACCTCTGCTTTAGCAAAAATTATTTTTTAATTTCCTAGACCCTCAAAAGAAAAAAAAAAAGTGGCGTTAATGCAATAGATAAATAGCACAAGCAGTTAGTGTCACTTTAAAAAAAAAAAAAAAAACTTAAGCTTGAGGTTGTCAGAAAATGACTTTGTAAAAAACAAAACAAAACAAAACAATTTTTAATGGGCATGTCTTGCTTTTACTTTCACTCACCCACTACCTACCCTCAACAGAGCAGATACATTCATCCCTTTCAGACCAATGTTATATCACGACAGACCAAATAGAACCCTGAAATGGCCCCTCATCTCCCACACAGTAAAAGCCGAACTTCTTACAATGATGGCTTCCTGTGCTGTCATTCCTGAAGCCATCAATGATGGCTTCCTGTGCTGCCCCACATTCATCTAAAACACTCTTCTCCCCTCAGGGGCTATAAAGAAACTGGCCACTTTGCTGTTCCTTAAACACATGCCCAATCTTGGGCCTTCGCACTGCCTGTTCTCTCTACCTGGAATTCTCTTCTCCCAGGTATTGTTATTGACTTGTTAATTGTTAATTGACTCGCCTTCTTCAAGGCATTGCTTTTAAATGTCACCTTTCAATCAGAATGGACTTTATAAATTCCACCTTTCTTACAGCAAAGCCCCCTTTATCCTGCCTAATCATTTTTTATAGTGTTCATCACCTTCTAATGTATTATAAAATTTCTGTATTTGCTATTTTTGTTCATCATCTGCCTCTCTCCACTGCACTATTAGCACCAAGAAAACAGTAATTTTTTCCTCCACGTTTTATTTAAATGCCACCCTGTTAACATAAAGTGCAATACTAGTTTCAGATGTAGAATTTGGTGATTCATTACTTACATTATTATACCCAGTGCTCATCACAAGAAATGCCCTCCTCAATACCCATCACCTATTTAACCCATCACCCCACACCGACCTCCCCTCCAGTAACCACCAGTTTGTTTTCTATAGTTGAGTCTATTTCTTGGTATGCCTCTTTCTCCCCCTATGTTTGTTTGTTTCTTAAATTTCACAAGTGAAATCATATGATATTTGTCTTTCTCTGACTTATTTTGCTTAATACTCTAACTCCAACCACATCACTGCAAATGCCAAGATTTCATTCTTTTGATGGTTGAGTAATACTTCACTATGAATGTATACCACATCTTCTTCATCCATTCTTCAGTCAATGGACATTTGAGTTCTTTCCATAGTTTGGCTATTGTTGATAATAAACATCAGGGTGCATGTATCCTTTTGAATCAATATTTTTGTATCCTTTGGGTAAAAACCTAGTAGTATGATTGCTTGGTCATAGGGTAGTTCTATTTTTAACTTTTTTGAGGAACCTCCTTACTGTTTTCCAGAGTGTCTGCACCAGTTTGCATTCCCCTCAACAGTGTGAGTTCCTGTTTCTCATCTTTGGCAACATTTGCTGTTTCCTGTCTTGTTAACTTTGGACATTCTGACTGGTGTGATGGGGTATGTCATTGTGGTTTTGATTTGTATTTCCCTGATGATGAGTTACATTGAGCCTCTTTCCATGTGTCTGTTTGCCAGACTGGATGTCTTCTTTGGAAAAATGTCTGGTCATGTCTTCTGTCCATTTTTTAACTCTCATTTGTTTTTTAGATGTTGAATTGTGTAAGTTCTTTATGGATTTTGGATACTAACTCTTTATCGCATACATCATTTACAAAGATCTTCTATTCTGTAGGTTGCCTTTTAGTTTTATTGATTGTTTCTTTCACTGCAAAGGAGCTTTTTATTTTGATGAAGTCTCAATAGTTTATTTTTGCTTTTGTTTCCCTTGACTCAGGAGACTTATCTGGTAAGAAGTTGCTATGGCTGAGGTCAAAGAAGTTGCTTCCTGGAAGGCAGTAACTTTGTCTTTTTTTCACTGACCTGTCCCAGGCCTATAGTAGTTGATTAATATGTTTGAATTTTTTAATTTAAATTGTTTTACTGAAGTGACTCTGAAGCAGTTTATACTAACATAAACCTTTAGCTTTTTTAACAAACTTTTTAATTGGAAATAATTTTAGTTTATTATTTTAGATAATGTCAAGAACCCCCATATATACTTTGCCCTGTTTACTTTAAGGTTAACATTTTACATAACCACGGTAATCTGTCAAAGTTAAGAAATTAACACTGGTTCAATGCCATTAAACTATATAGACTTTATTCAGATTTCACCATTCTTTTCATTAATGTCTCTTTTCTCTTCCATGATGTAAGTCAGAATACCATATTGCACTTAGTCATCACATCTTAGTCCTGCACAGACTGAAGGAGTAAAATTGTCTCCTTCAGTCTGTGACAGTTTCTCAGCCTTTCCTTATCTTTCACAACCTTCGTAGTTTGGAAGAGTACTGGCCATTTTGTGCTCTCATGATCATTTTGAGTGTGTGTGAGGTTTTCTTATGATTAGACTGGGCTTTGGCTTGGGGGGAAGAAGAACACAGAAGCAAGGTATCCTTATTACACATTAACATGATCTTCATCAGTGATGTTAACTTTGATCACTTGGTTAACATGATGTCTGCCTTGTTTCTATACTGTCAAATTATTGTTCTTCCCTTTCCATACTCTATGCTGTGTAAGCAATTTTAGGTCTAGCTCACACTGAAAGGGAAGGAAATTAAGCTCCATCTCCCAGATATAAGAGTATCTACATGTATTATTTGGAATGCCTCTCTAAGGAACATGAATTCTGTCTTATTTATTTATTTACTTTTTTTATATATATGAACTCATGGATATCTTTTATATTCTTTGGGTTATAATAGAATATAACCAGTGTTTATTTTGTTGTTAAATTATTCCAGCTTTGGCCTTTGGAGGGGTCTTCCAAGTTTTGTTTCGGTCCTGTAAAATATTAAAAGGTTTTCACATTCTCCACAGTATTTCTGAACATTTCTGTGGGCTTAAATTATGAGAGTCACCTTTTACTCGACATTCCCCAGACACTCAAAGCATTAGATTTAGTATGTCTCACCTTCAGCTTCAGTTAGTAGAAGCTGCATAGCACATAGGGTAACTTAGGATGAAATGTTACACAGTCTCAGTCTCAAAACAAAATCCCCTCAGCTGCAGTTCACGTGGGCATCTTCTCATGAATCTGCTTCCCCCTGATGTTCTCCAATCTTCTGTGGCCTCTCAATCCCTCAAGAGAGCTCTCACATGTGTCCTTCTCTTATAAACCTCACAGTCCTGAAATATCCACTTTGTTTTTTAGGCCGTCTATTTAGCTTTGTCACTGTCTGCAGTGACCTTACAGATAATTCCATGGCACCTTATCTTTGGCAACAAACACAAACCGTCAAGGTATTTTGCTACAGAATTCAATCTTCTTCCTTAAAGGCAGAATATATTGTTAGTTGTAGTTTGAAATAATTTTTTCTCTGATATTTATATTTTCAAATATTCAGAGTAAAAAAAAAAAATTAAGGGTTCTCCAGCAAGAAGCTATAGACCTGAGACTTCCTAAAATGATTTCCAAAAATTTAAAAAATACCATATTTTAGTGTAGTGTTAAAGAGATAAGTTAGGATAAAGAAAGTAGAATGCCCTTGAAATTAGTTGTCAGAGTAATTTTTTCGGATATTAAAAAAAAAAGATTGCCATTATTTTAATACATCAGTGAAATTTCACTAATTTTCTCTTCCTAGCACTGCAGCAAATAGCATGGAGAAGGGAACTTACATATACCTCAGAGAGGCCTAAATCCTTGCAAATGACATTTCCTATTTAATTCAAAAGGCTTTTCCCATAAGATGGACTGAAAGCACAGCCTGGTGGGAATATGCGATGGAACAGGCTTGGGGAAAAGTGCAGACTGAGCAAATTTCAAAGACTGATGATATCATTCCTGGAGTAGATTATAGAAGTAAAGGTCTATAGCAAGCCAAACTGGCAAAAGGGAAATAGGTCTGGGAGAGATGCCAAACAGAGTGAGTGTTAAGGTGAGGATAGGGTCAACTCACAAATAAGGAAAATACAGTCTGGAACTTAAAGATTTTATGTTTTCAACATATTTGGCAAGATTGCAAGATATGATCTTAGAGTTAGATTTCCTCTATGACCTATTTTGGATAGATTGTAGGAAGAAGCATCCATAATCAAATAAAATTATTTAGCAGAACCACGGAATCCATAACAGCATTGGCCAGTAGTACCTAAAGCAGCCTTCCTACCAAAGAGTCTATGAACTTCCCACCAAAGAGCCTATGAAAAGTCAGAAATTACAAAGACTCACATCCAAATTAACAAGGTGAGAAACAGTGTAAGGAGATAATATGGAATAAATCTTAACTAAGCCTAAAGTAGGTTTTTTTAGTGGGGGGCAGGGTTGGGGTTTTTGGTTTAAAAATTCACCCCCCCCTTTTTTTTTTAAATGAAACAGTATTGACAACCTGGAAAATGGAAGAGACCCAAGCCTGTTCATACCCCTTCAACTGACATCAAGTAACTGAAGACTAGACCATGCTGTATATAGGACCTTAAAATTTTTGTAGATTGAAGGAAGTATGAAGACAGAAAGGAGAAGAGCTGGGGAAATTTTATAGACTCTTTTACACAATAATAGTTGGAGAATAACAAGTAGACCAACCTGCCTAAGGTCAAAATTGTCAAAATATAGAAAATGCCTAAGTCTACGTAGAACATTAAAAAACTCAAGAAAGACCTTAAAAATGAGGTAGACTTTTAAAAGATGAGTAAGTTAATAAAAGCAGATAAAAGGAGTCAAGATAATTATGCAGAAGGAATAGTGAACATAAAGACAGATACGGATGCAAAATGCACTGATAAAGTACCAGGGTTGCTCTCTCAGGAGGGAAGAGTTAAAAATGCATTTTAGGACCAGAAAAATAAAATGGAGTCAAAGTTAAGACGACTTTGAATGTCTTAATAAAAGTTTTAGGAAAACTAATTGTCTATAACATACAGAATGCTTCTTGTAAGGATACAAATTAAGATTGTTTTTACTAACCAGGAACAAGGTAATGAGTAAGAGCATAAAAGAAGTAGATGTCAAAAGAATTAACTGAGTCAAATATGAATCTGAGTATGAGTCTCAGTGGTTAAAATTATGAAATTAGAAAAATTAGAAATAAAAGATTTTGGTTACAAAAATAATTTCTACTGATAAATGTTTAATTTCATATCCTTAAAATATACACCTATAAATGTAGAACAAGTCTAGGAAGACTGGACTCTAAATGTCGACTTGGAAGTCACCTTCACGGACAAAACCCCAGCAGCAAGAGCAGAAAGAATGAATCTAGAAGAAAGGAAAGGTGGGGCTCCTGGCTAGCTCAGTCAGTAGAGCATGTGACTCATGACCTCAGGGTTGTGAGTTTGAGTCCTATGTTCGGTGTGGGGATTACTTTAAAAAAATGGAAAAAGAAGGAAAAGAAGAAGAAAGGCTGAGGTGTTAGAGGAGGAAAAGGAGAAGGAGACGAACAGAGTAAAGGAATCCTCAATTCTCACCGTCAGTTGCATTGATTTGTATTTCCAAGACTGGGGAAAATAGATATGAGCAGACGAAAATCGGAAAACCAAATGAAAATAAAATTGCTTATTTTCTCTAAAATATCCAGTTACCAGTTGTCTGTTTTTCTTGGCCCAATTCTCAGTAGTTCTAGTACTCAAGACACGTGTCTTATTTCATTGTTTTGGTTTTTCTTTAAGTCTAAGGACATGAAATATGGATGACTATAAGCCAAGCACTTTCCAAGGCATGTGATTGCTTGCTCCTCCCAAATTAAAATTAAACAGAAATTACTGAACACCCTTCCTTAATTGAGGAAGATTCTCCTTCTGTGAGTACACATTAAATACACTGTGAACTCACTCTAAGAAGTTCAAACACCCAGCTCACCTATCTTAGACTGATCCCCAGTCATCACATGAATACACTGGATTTTTACCTATTCCTGAAAGGTTCAACCGCTCCCAGTCTGCCCTCTAACCTGCCGTATTTCTTTCTCTTCTCTCTCTTCTTTTGTACTCCCTTTCTCCTTGCTCACCCCATCCCTTTATCAATGCAAATCTCTCCTCAGGTGAGAGTTCTTTTTAGTAACATTTACCACCACTTTCGATCAGATCCTTTGACTATTGGAGTAAAATCATTTTAATCAATTTAAATACAATCATTCAATGAATGTGTATTCAGAATTCACTACCAATGACGGGCACTATACTGTTACAGAAATACCAGTTACTAGGAGGAGCTCAGTCTAGTGCAGGCTATACCATTTTTTTTGGATACTGTTTAAGTTATCAGATAGATACAGTTATGTGAATAGACAAGCAACAGATAAAGAAGACTAGACAAATCAGGATACCATCTGAAGGACTACAGTTGTGTGAACTTCATAGTACAAACATGTATTGCTAAATGTTATGGACATGAAGGGAAATATTTCATTGTGAATCCACTCTTTTTAAGCCATATGTCAACAGTTTACAGAATAGTTAATTTTATATTAATGCAATTTGAAACATTTCTTCCCTTGCTAATTACTTCTAAATTTCTTTCTTTCTGTTGAATGCAAATAAAGGATAATAAGGCCTTAGTATATTCAGTTCTTATAAAAAGCACAATATACTATCTTCTTTTGCCATCAGTGGCTATTTCAAAACTTGTAAGTAGGCAATATAAATATGCTAGGTCCCATCAATATCTCAAATAAGTTATTTTTCCTATTTCCAATTGTTAAAGAAAATTCCATCTAAGGAATTAAGTTGCTGATAGATTTGCTCTTTATCAATACTAAATTGTATCATCTATATATAACTAATACTTTTCTGTAAAATAAGAATTTTAGTAATTTCTTGTTCTTATTGATTACTGCTTTACATAAACCAGGGGTACAATTATTTTATCTGAATATTTTAATCCTATTTTTACTACTAAATCTTTACCTAGCCAATAATGCATGTATAGTGGTTGTAATTGGTGTGGTTTATAATTATGCATATCCAGATTAAACAAGACAAATGGCAGAGCTGGTAATGGCATCATATTAAGAATATAAATATATTTTAAAAATCTATTTAAAAGTATAATTATAAAAAGGGAATGAGAGCTATTTTAAACTCTCTTCTAGGTATAAATAATCACATTTACCAAAGGGTATTACAGAAATCACATAAGCAAAAGATATTACAAAGTATTATTTAGAGAAACAATTGGAACTCAGACTTCTTAATAACTACTTGCTACTGCTGGCCAAATACAAAATGAGTGTAATCTACCATGATTAATTGCTTGTGTTTTTTTCCCACTCTGTATAATTGAGAAACAGTGTAATCAATGATATAAATGTAACTCTAATGTATCTTTCATACACAGCTTTAATGGCTTTTATTCTCTCCAACCTTTCCTATACATAAGAGCAAACTGTATTTGCAAAAGTTTGGTTTCTATTATTGCTTTTATCCCAGGTGACTTGTAAGTGAATTTTTTTTTTTTATCACATCGAGCATAGAAATGGATTTTAAGATGAAAATATACTTTATTTTGATATTCCTGGTGATTAATGTGGCAAATGAGCTTTAAAACATAACGCACTATACAAAAGTAAGAAATTATATCTTAATAAAAGCATGAGTCAAATAAATGAGCTGACTTCCTGTATTATGTGCAGTTTCTCAGCTGCTACAGAAACAGATCAGCTAGGGAGTTGACTTCTGCCCTACTAACTGATACACCTTCTCCACCATCCTTCAACACAATCCTAGTAGCCCACTAGGAACACTAGTTAGGAGTCACTGACATCAGCTGAATGACCCTTCATCACCTCCAGTCCTCTCTTAAAACTTCCATTAAAAGAGGTCAAACGCTGCCTCACAGCCTGTTAGCAGCTCCCACCTGAAAGTCACCCAATTTTCATTTACAATTTGTTAGTCATTTGTGATGTATTTTTCATCAGTGCTCTTGTTTCAGCTTCCAATTCTTTCAGTGTCTTTTCTCTACCTGCTCAGAGAACTGCCTGTGATTGGAAAAAGTTAAGGTGATAGTGAAAAAAGTTTAATTTACTTCCACTTTTACCCTTTAAGATTTCTTTGCTTTCTGGCTCTGAGGTGATGAGACAAGATTCCCAACAACCATAAAGCTCTCCTTTCTGTGATTAATAAATGCAGTATCGTCCCAGAATATCTGTTTAATATTAAAGAGTAGATAGCAATCTGCGCTATCAAGGAAGATCTCTCCAATATATACTCTTTCTTTTCCAAAACAAACCTGCATGATTTTATCCCCTGTAATCTGCCATAAATACAGAAGATGACACATAAAGAATTATTTCAAAATATTAGTGTTTTCTTATTCCAGGGTAAGTACAGGAAGCTGTAAAAGCATTCAGATAGTGATTGGTATATATGTTATTATTGCAACCTATTTTTCTACCGATCTAAGATTCATTACTGAAGCACCTAACTTAGAGTGTTTACAAAATGAAAGATCCACCTCTCTGTATAAAAATAATCTCTGTAGTTATGCCAGCAAAGATAAAATTTATGACTCTCAATTGTAAGGCTCCAAAGCCGGCACTCATAGTCAATTGCACTTTTCAACCAATGATCTCCAAGTGCTTTACCAATAAGGGTTATTGAAAGTGTTTCACACAAGAGCAAATACAAGTGACTTATCAAAATCATGGAGCAAATTTCAAACCAGCTCATGAGCTAAACTCTCTATCTCTGTCTTTTGGTCTCTCTCTCTCTCTTTTTCATATCTATGTTTACGTATTTATTTTAATGTTCACATCATGATGGCCACTTCTTCATTTATTTTCAATTAGGGCCTATTTATATTAGTAAGTATTATAAATTTATAGCATGTAGTTACTCATCCATTGTAAAGACCATAAATATATATACACAAATACACACACACATACTATTCAATTTTTACTTAACATTTCATTAAAATGCAGAGGAGTCTATTTCAGAAATATGGATCATAAAAAGTAGAGGTACGATATAGTGAATTCTCAAATATCCATCTGAATGGAAGAAGAAAGTACATAGGTTGTCTAAACCTACAAATGTTTTAAGTATCAATATTTCCCTTAAAGTCTTTGAATACATTTTGGTGTTTGGATGTCCAAGTATTTGCATCCTGGAAAGATATAATTAGTCAAACTGAATTGTAAAATCTACTGTAGAGACACAATGTGAGAAGAGCAGCATACTGGCCAGCTTCTCTGCACGAGCTCTGAGTGCATTTCCTGCCTCTGCCCTAGGCTGCCCAGAAGTACAATCATCTCCTGGACAAAAGGCAGTCATCCTCCTTCTTTCTAAGTTTGCACTTTTCCTGGCTGATACCTTTCCTGTAAAGGAAATGGCTGTTATGTATTTTTGGTAGTAAGTTTATCTTTAATCCAAATCCTCTGCGCTAATAACTGTAATTGAAGTATGGACCACTGTCCCAGTTCTATTACAGTACCTATCATATTGCACTGTTTTTACTAATATTCATGTCTGCTTCTTTGTGAGAAGGAACCACGTTTATTACCTCTTATGCTCCTTGGTGCCCTGCACTGTACCCAGTGTAAGGTGGCACTGGGGAGAATTGGAAAATGGATTAAAAAAACAAGTAGAATAATGAATAATCAAGATTTACATTTGCTCACCTCAACTTTGGGTCTATTTTGCCCAGTAACACCTCCAAGGATTACAAATAGAAAAGCACGTTTTCAAGCCATCTCTGATGCTTACTCCACACGTGTTTGAAGAAGCAGCTTAATTCACCATGAATATGACATTCTATAACAAAATGCAAAGTGAAAGCAAATACTAAAACTGGTGTAGATATTTTATGAAGTGCAATGTCTAAGGGGAAAAAACCTTACATTTATCTTTAGAGAGATCTAGTATGTATTTAGTGTGTGACTTCATTTCATTATAATACCAGCAAATGTTTATCTTGCTTTTCCTTTTTTTTTTCCCCCCTCTTCTTCAATCCTGCAATTGAGGGAACTCTTCCTTCTAACCTTCTACAAGGCGACCAGTCAGCAGACAACTCCAGACTCACATTTCATAATACAAATCCAGGAACCCAGTGGCCACAGAAAAGCCTTCATTGTTATTAGTTCCAGGACCTCTGGGATATTAATTCATCATCTACCCTCTCATCACTCCATCCATTATGCTTGTCTATATAGCTCACATGGAGCAAAGAATGATGCAAACTCCCAGTAAAGCAGTAGCGTGAGATTACCAACACAATTACTTTCAGTGTGGGTAGGGAATTTTCTATACCAGCAGAAATGACTACAATCTGCTTCAGAAATATCCTTGTTGCTGTGGCCTTTTAAAGCTGCTACACAAGTGAGATTAGTAATATTAATGTATTCTTTAGCGAGGAAAGATATTGTGTGTGGAAAATTAAATAGGACCATCCATTTTAGAATTGAAATGCTAAGCTAAAACCTTCTTTTGCAGCCTCATCCTTCTTCTAGAGTGTGGTACATGTGTCAGTGTTAGAGGAAAGCATCCTGGCTCTTTTCCTTTGTTTGGATCTGGTTGTACAAACAACCGTAGTATCCATTTCCTCGGCTTACAAATTCTGCAATCAAGCAAGGCAGAGAGAATCAGCCATTTTATTCTTCCTTCAAAATGCATGAAAATATCAGCTGCCTTTTCCATGCTTTCACACACAACATCAATGCCCTGATACAAAGCAAATAAGTGTACCTAGTTAACCAATTAATATTGGGGGAGGGGTCATATTCCTGTGAGTTAACTTGCAAAATTCAGAGATTACCAACTACTCTTTGAATGAACTAGGAATGTAATTTTGTCTCTCACAAATACAGAGGCTTTGTGCTAACAAAGATTTTTCTCTGAACACTGCTTTTCACCCCTTAAAATGAATGGTAATAAGTAGAGGCCGAAGAACAAGCAACTCACTTCTTTTTTTTTAGACAGAAGCCGAGCGCCATCTGCTGGTTTCAGGTCTCCATGACAGCCTGAGCATCATGTAATTCAGAGAGGAATTAAAGGACTGTCACGTTGTTTTTAAGAGTAAAAACCAGTCTTGACTTATGTAAGAAAACCTAATGAGCACTCACTTCATATCTGAGTACGATAATACACTAAGGGCAATGATCCCCACAAAAACACATTTCGGCATCGCTGAATTTATTCCTATCCTGCTCAGCTGTTTGAAGTTGCATTGTTCAACTACGGTTCTCTGCATTTCCTTTGAAGAGTAAGCAGTCAGGGTGCAGAATGAAAGAGTAAACATTTTACCGGACCTCCTCCCTATGTAAGTGGATATTAATAACCCTCACACTAGAAGCCCATTTTTCACAAATTCTTTAATCTCTTTAACTACTTACATATTAGAATGTCACCACTTTATGCAGAAAAAAAATGCCAACTGCTATCCCACTGGTACTATTACATCATTTTTTAAAATTTTGGTATTTTTTCCTATTGTCTTTACAGTCCATTTGCATTTTCATTATTTTTCATACCATGAGATTCTGCTCTTCATCTTTAGCAAAACAGCTGTACAACTATAGAAGCAAAACAGTTTAATCCTCACATAGGAGCATGGTTAAAACAAACCCTATAGGGCGCCTGGGTGGCTCAGTGGTTAAAGCCTCTGCCTTCGGCTCAGGTCATGATCCCAGGGTCCTGGGATTGAGCCTCACATCGGGCTCTCTACTCGGCAGGGAGCCTGCCTCCTCCTCCTCTCTCTGCCTGCCTCTCTGCCTACTTGTGATCTGTCTGTCAAACAAATAAAAATCTAAAAAAAAAAAAAAAACCTATAAATTGAATTGCATTCATTGTCTCATCTTTTATATAAGCCAAAAGATAGATAGATAGATAGAAAGATACCTAGATACATCAATATATTAAGGAATAGAAACTAGGCAGATAAGGGAATTTTTAAATAATTGTTTAAAAATTAAGGTTATAATTTGTTTTTCAATTGCTTTTTCAAAGGAACCTTTTACAGACGGAGTGGGAGGAGCAAGAAAACTTTAGATCTCAACAAGAAAAATCATTCTTGCAGTGGCTTTCCCTTGCTAGTATTTTAGAGTCCAAAGCTGTCATAATGAATGCAAGCATAAATCCACGGCTGGTGACTGAATCTATCAGCTTCACGAGGAAGCATTTCCAAATCATAAATATAGGCTGACTGAAAGCCAAGGCCAGGTCTTCATGAGGATTTATAGAGCTATTTAAGGAAACTGTCTAAGACTTAATCCCAATGAACAAAAACAATTTCCACAAATGTGAATGTACCTTACATGGAAAATTTTGAATAAATAGAAGGGCATATAATGGAGTTTTTAAGCTACGTTCTCCCCATTATGTGGACAAAAGGCAGTGGACAGGAAGATAAACAGCAAACTTCAAATACCACCAGAAGTAAAGGTAGAAGAAACGGGACAATAATACTGCTCAAGGAGAGAACCAGAGTCTATTTCTGGGAAGACACACTCATACTGTGAGGGTCTACTCACCCCTGCCCTCTTCAGTCATGAACTCCTTCTCATATCAGCTCAATCTTTACTTCCTCGTGGAAGTCTTGACTGACCTCCCTGAATAGGTCAGACTGTCCTATTATATGCTTCACAGCACATGTACTTAGACTTCAGAGCTTTTATCATAAATGCAGGTTTATGGGCTTATCTGATGAATTTCTGTCTCTCATATTGAACAGTTGTAGGCATCATAAAGATAGCATTCTACCCTGCTAGAATGCAGCACTGTATCTAGAAATTTAAAAAAATAATAATAATAATCTCAAAGGACAGGTATTTAATGAGTGAGTGAATTAAAGAGTGAGTGAATTAAAGAATCAGTGAATTAAAAAGTAAAGTATTTGTTTGACATTGATTCACGTTTATATCTTATTGGGATTCTTATCTTTATGTATTCTATGCTAAGTTCTTATCCCCAAACTATAAATGAAAAAAAATGTAACAACAAATGGAATTGAGCCAAATTCTCAGGAATGTAAGATACCATTTGAAATTAATTAAGTTCCTGAGGAAGCCTTGTAAACAATCTTAGGTCATTAAGTTAGTAGCCTCCTAATGTTCCCACAGATTGCGTGTCGTCCCTTTCGATCTTTCCCCTACCCTGGCATATCAAGTGGCTAACTTAATTCTTTATTTTCTTTTCCTTCCTGATATTAGCCTAAATAATGACATTTCTATTTTATGTTAAATGTTTGCTAAACTCAACTCAACGCTCTAAACAGATGAGTGACATTGATATTTGCAGAAAATATTGCTTTCATAGTCCTAAATACAAGGGTAGGATAGTGGTAAGCAATTAAGTTTGAAACAGCACTTTTTTTTAAAGCTGAAAGAGAAGAGGATTTAATAGGAGGAAAGTATATCACATAAAAATTATTGCATGAAATATTTTCCCAGATATATTTTTGTCTGTGTGTGCTCTTGTACATTGGCAAGATGTAAAATAGAGTTATTCCCTTAGGAACCAATCAAAAAAAGCATGAAAGCCACGGGGCTTAAGCAAGGGTCAGCAAACTTTTTCTGTAAAACTCCAGATAGTAAAAAATGTTACATTTTGTGAGCCCTACCATCTCTGTTGCAACAACTCATCTCTGCTTCTCTAGCACGCAAACAGCCATAGACAATACATAAACAAACAGGTGTAGCTGTGTTCCAATAAAACATTTTTTACAAAAACAGGCAGTCAGTGGATTTGGCCCACAGGCTAGAAGATCAAAAGAAATGAGGCTCTTTCCACACAGACTCTCCACAAAAGAGATGAAAAAAAAAAAAAAAGATTGACACCAAAAAATCTGCTCTGTCATAAAGTAATTCATATTTGAAACTACAGGGACAGAATGAGACACTTTCAACAGTGTCCTAATACACTTTCTACCTCTTATCTTCCATTTTACGTTTTCTGACACAATGTTCTATACCAGTGTCCAAAGTTTTTCTAAAATAATTCCCACTTTTCCCTACTGAAAACCCTGAAATTACTGATTTCCAACTCAATTCTTCCATCTACTTCATATGAATTTATTCTTATTTATTTATTTATTTTAGACAGAAACAGTGAGTGACTGGGGGAGGAGTCGAGGGAGAGGGAGAATCTCAAGCAGACTCTGAGAGCCTGACTCCAGGCTCATTCCCATGACCGAGATCATGACCTGAGTCGAAATCAAGAGTCAGATGCCCAGGCGCCTCTACTTCATATGCTTTTCAGAAGTCTGATATGCCTGCCTTCTTTCCTCTTCAACAGATATTCATCAGCTTTTCACAACTAATAATATTACCTCAACTGGGCCCTCAGTGCTTCCCAGCTTTATTTATTAGACTTCATCCTTTCTCTGGTATATAGCATATGACTTGGGGCTCCTCAACACACTGTGAAAATAAATAATACTAAAATAAATCCACAAACATGTAACCCTAGTTTTTCTCGGTCTCTGTTTCCCTGGGGATCTTGGTAGTTGAGAGCTCCCTGTGTGAGGAAATTCAACCGGCTCAAGAGAATTACTTATAAGGCCAATAGGTAGCAAGATTCTCTAGAAAATTAGAGTCACACATCAAGGATAATAAGTGACACAATTTCATGGATCTTGGAAGAGTTACAGGAAACTGTCAATGTTTTATCAGTCACCAGGCCTTAGAAAAGATCTGAGAAAGACCACAGGGGAGGGGAAAACAAACAAACAAACAAAAAAAACGAGTAATGGTGCCTTCTGGAAAGTCTTTAAAAAATAGGTGTCTTGGAAAATTATTCAAGGTACTAATTAAGGTTATCTCACATAGAACAGGAATTTTGTGAAAACAAAGATACAGCTTTCAATGACACAAAAGTGTTGATTAAAGACCCCAGAATAATCTATTCCTCATATTTAAAAAGTCAACGTTCAAGAATCAATTTTAAGAGTAAGGAAATTTTTATATATCTCAAGATGGGTCTCCCACAGTCTTTTTAAAAAGATCAGAAAATCTTCAGAAAAGACTTAATTTGTATAAAATTAATTTCTACTAATTCTGGCTTAATTTCTACTACTAAAAGACTTACTTTCTCTCTTTTTTTTTTTTTTAGATTTTATTTATTTATTTGACAGAGAGATCACAAGTAGGCAGAGAGGCAGGCAGAGAAAGAGGAGGAAGCAGGCTTCCCGCTGAGCAGAGAGCCCGGTGTAGGCCTGGATCTCAGGACCCTGAGATCATGACCTGAGCCAAAGGCAGAGACTGAACCCCTGAAACCTAAGTGTTTAGGTGCCCCTAAAACACTTCATTTCTAATAGTGTATTTCTACTAATTTAAATTCTACTAATAATTGTAATTTATGCCTCCCCCCAAAAACTTGAAACTATCTTGATATTTAACTAAATATTTCCAACTTATTCAACACTCAAAACAAAGCTATTATAACAATGATCAAACTCTTCTTCAAAACATTTAGCTCAGAGCCCAACAGGTAGGAAGAAACCTAACCTCAGAGTTATAATTGGGTTTATTATTAAAGACTTGGTTTCCATAATAGTTATCCATCAGCTATGATATACAACAACCTTAAAAGCTCAGCAGATTACAAACAGCAAGCATGCGCAGCTTGCTCATACATTTTTGATTTCCTGGGGCAGCTCTGCTTCTATAGGTCCCGTTCACGTCTACTCCAAGTCCCTCACCCCAGGAGCCTGGCCAAAGGAATACAACCACACTGACCACCTCATGGTGCAGGACTGGAGCATGAAGTGATTAACAGAAACACACAGTGCTTCAAGTCTACCGAGCGCAAGCACACTGAATTTTTCCCCATTTCTCATTGGACAAAGTAAGTCACATGGGAGACCTTAAAGTCAATGGGGTGAGGAAGGATGCTCCGCCAAGTGATTACAAAGGATACTATCTACAAGAGACGGCATAGAAAATCTATCACAATAGATTTTATATAAAATCATGATGTGAATACCCAGTTTTTAATGAAAGACTTTTGTGGAAAAGGAATATAAAAACAAATGCCAGGAAGGCACCAACATGACAAATTGCCATGAAAGCCCAAGAACTTTGTATTTGATAATGACAACTCCCAGTAGCGCAGAGAGCAGACAGTCGTTGCTGCATGTAATTCCTTCAGCCTGAACTAGGCTATACAGAAAGGAGAAGAAATGTAATTTCCATTTCACTGGGAAACTTCATGACAGTTTTGTTTTTTAAAAAAAGGAAGAAAGAAATAAAAATGGCTTCAAGATGTATACACTAATGACTAGTTAAGAGAACCATTTGGGCATACAAAGAGATGTCAAGTTCAATTTGGAACACAAGGAATTTGAGATGTCAGATCATTTACTCGGATTTTTTTTTTCTAAAAACTTTTGGAGAAATGAATTTGAAGCATGGGCCAGGGCTGAATATGTAAAGGCAGGAATCAGGTAACTGAATGTGTTCATTAAAGCTGTGGGCATAGAAGATGCCATCAAAGAAGTAAAAAGGGACAAAAGCATCAACCCGGACAGAGGTCTCAGTGACATCCAGCCTTAAAAATGGAAACAAAGAAAGATAACAAAAATGAGAAAGGGAAGCTATTACCTGTTATGGACTGAATATGCCCGCCCTGCCAATTCATATGTTGTAACACTTGCCCCCTAGTTTGTCAGAGTGCAGTGTTCAAGAATGGGATTAATACCCTTACAGGAGTCATGAGAAAGCTTGCCTCCCTCACTTCCTGTACCCATGTGAGGACACATACATGGACACATCTGCAACCCAGAAGATGTCTCTCTCCACAAGCTGACTATGCTGGCACCCTGAGCTTAGACTTCTGGCCTCCAAAACTGTGAGGAATGTATTTCTGTTGTTTATACACCACATGGCCTATAGTATTTTGTTACAGCTGCCCCAACCAAGACACTGCTCAGATAAGTGTGTCCTGAAATGGGTTATTCGTGAGGCACACAGGAAACAGGATCCGGTACTGGCTGTGGCATCAGATACACTGCGTGTGAAATCCTGACACCGTCCAGTCCTGACACACTGGAGAAGGGACTTCACTGAGCCTTAGTCTCCGCGTAAAATGTACCCCAGCATCTACTGAACAGGCAAGATTAGACATGTATTTCCTATTCATTGAACAATGGTTTTACAAATGAATAAACAAAGAGCAGAATCAGACCTATAAATACGGAGAAGAAACTAATGGTTGCCAGAGGGAAGGGGGATGGTAGGCTGGGCAAAATGGGGGAGCGGAGTGGGAGACGTAGCATTCCAGTTATGGAATGAATACATCATGGGAATAAAATGCACAGCACAGGCAATATAGTGTTTTGATGATATTGTGATAGTGTTGTATGGTGACAGATGGCAGCTATACTGGTGGTGAGCAGAGAATAATGTATAGAGATGTTGAATCACTATGTTGTACACCTGAAGCTCATGTAATATTGTGTGTTGACTATACTCAAATATTTTTGTTAGCATAGTGGTTTTAGATTCTGAAGGTGAAAAAGCAAGTAAGACTGTTCCAACTACCTCTCCCCCAAAAGCCCCCAACACAGAAAAGAGTGAATGCCAGTAAAATGATTAACAAGTGTCCCAATACCTTATATTGATGTGATATGTTCTCCCTTCTCATTCCCCCCCATTTCAGCCTGTTCAGTAGGTATCAGTTGAATTGAAAGCCTTCTCTAACCCTCAATCTGAATTTTGTAATCTGTTGTTCAAAGTATCCCATTCTTTTCCTTCACTGCACCCATCTTCATGTATTTATTGTGTTTCTGTCATGTCTGTCTTTCCTACTAGCCAGTAAAGAATAAAATTCATACCTTTTGTGACACCCACCTCCTTCTCAAGATATGATCATGTTTATTACTTTAGAGATCAGTGCTATCAGACACAATCCCTCTTAACTTCCTACTTTATTACTTACATTTTCACTTTCTTCCCTCCTAGAGAAAGAAGCATTTTTTCTTTTAATTAAGGTTGATTCTTCACATTCCTCACATAGGCTCTTTACATTCTCTAAGACTTCATAGGGTCTCTCTCTCTCTTTCTCTCATTTTTAACCTTTCTTCTTCTGGGTCCTTCTACAGAGATTAAAAACATGCCAAGTCTTTCTCGTCGTAACATAATTTCTCCTCTCAACTTCCTTCTGTGCAGGGGTATGTGTTTCTCTGGTTCTTTGCATACCACCACTCTCTCGAGAGCACTCCAGGATTACTGAACCCACTTGCTGATTACTGACTGCCCATTGCTCCCTAATCCACTACCGTGAGGTTCCACCCACAGCAGATTAATGAAACGGGTTTGGCAACAATCATGAATAATTTTGATTCAAACAAAAATACACATCCTTCATTTAGTCTTCCTGACTTTTCAGTGACATTTGGAAGCACACTCTTCTTAAAACTGTTTCACTCTGCTTCTGTGATGTCACTCCCTCCCGGTCCTCCTCCCACGTGTCTGGCAGTTCCTACTAAGCTCCTTTTGCTGATTTATCTTTATCTACATACTTGTTCTTTAATATTAGGAATTATCAGAGTTCTGCTTCTTCTCACTTTAAAAGGTTCTTTCTGAATTACACAGGGGTGTCCAAGACACAAAGGTGTATTATGGAAGTTTTTAAACAAGGAATGAATTTAGAGCTGCTGTCTAGAAACTGAACATAAATCTACAACCTGTTCTATCTGTATGTTCTTAACAGTTACCAACCACATGACATATAATTACCAGTAAAAATAAATAAAGCCACATTCATAATTCTAAACTTTATTAATACACTCTAGATCTGACCATAGACCCATAGTTCCAATGACTATTACATGTATGTACCTTAGTTGCTTCAAAAACAGTAGGTCTAAACTGAAATCATATTTTCTACCAAAATTTCTCCTCTTCCTGTATGCTCTATCTCAATAAATGGACCACCACTGCCCCCAGAAGCAAAATTAAAAATCTGGGAGTCAGCTAAAGCTCCTATTTCTTTCTCTCTACATACTTCTGATCAGTAACAAATCTAATTGATTAGACTTTCTTAAAATCTCTTACACTGACCATGCTGGCTATGAGCTATTTTTGCTTGCCCGCCCAAAATATAAGATCTACCACCTTAGTACCCAGAAAGTCATTGGTTAAAAGTATTAAACATTGTGTGACAAGAAGCCATTAGGTATGGCCAAAAAGGGGGTCAGCAAGAGAAAATCTTCAGCTGATTGATGGAATCAGAATCTAAATTATACTGAATGCAATAGGCATAAACCATACATCTGGGGCACTGTGTGTCTTTTTAAATAAGGGGATTTGGTAGCCCATGAAGTCATATAAAATGAGGAAACTTGATTATCTTTCATTTCATATATGAGGTAAATATCAGTCTAATCCTTATTTTAGATTTTTAAATATCTTAGTCCAGATCCATTTTTCCAATTAGATGTGTATATATAGAAATTTGCAAATGTTAACTTACTCAGATTTAAAATGCTGTGATATTTGTGGCAAAATATAAACCACAAAGCTTAAACTCATATATTCCCTCTGAGACTTTTTTAGAGCTAATAGGTGAATCCAGTCACCACTATCATTGTCCTAGGACTTATTATGTTCCAGAAATGTTGCTATCTATGTGGATCATTCTGCCTAATCCCAACAAAACCTCGTCAGATACCTACTGTTTTGTTGCTATTGTCTCATGAAGATGAGGACTTAAGAGAGAAAGTTAGACCTTTCCTCAACGTATATTCAATGTGAAGTTCTAACAACTCAGCCTCTGCAGCATTGCTCACCCCTATTTTGATATTTTAATTTACCTAACCATTTTATGTTGGCATTTCCATTTTAGTATAAGAAAGTATCATTGATCTTGAACTATTTATCGTTCCTATTTTGATTAAAACAGACCAGTTTTTATCTTCCTAATTGTCTCCTTTATAGCATCCTCATTGTTAAAGTTAGTCGAATTTTACTATATACATCAACATCCTACTCATTTTTTTTGGTATCCACTACTCAAACTTCATAAAGTATAGCCACCAAATAAGCAAAGACTTTGTCTCTCTCAATGTACTCTACTCAAGATCCTGGGTTGAAGGCACTGATATTTGCATATTTTTAAATTATCAATTAATCACTACCACTAATGCATAATATTAGAAATATAAACTGTGATATAATTAGATAGACAAGTAGGTAGGTCGAAAGATAAACAAAAATATTCTTAAAACATGACAATATTAATTTATCTGAATTAGTAAGGATAATTCTATTACACAAACGTTTTACTCATCCTTACTTCAAATGTCAACAGTGGTGGATGGTAGGTTCCCTACAGACCGTCAAACAATGGAACAAGCAAAAATATTAGCTATATATATATCATAGTCTCTCACAAGTTAAAAAAAAAAAGTATGATAATTCCATGTAGAACCCAATTTCCGAATCACCTTCTTACCCACTTTGAGAATCACCCACATTTCCCAATAGCGCCTGCCCCACCCTCACCCTCACATTACTCTTCCCTGTTAAGAAAGGAATCAGCTCCTGAACACTTTACCTGGTTTTTCTTCTGGAAGGACCAGGACTCCTGGAGGGGAATCAACATAACCAAAGTAGCAGCGAGTGAACCGTAATTTCTCTTGCAGGTGTCAGACTCGCAGAGATTTGGGGCGCTTGCCTAGCTGGAGCTGAGTTGTCTCTGACAGTAAATAGCTTGGCACAGCAGTGACTACATAGTGCTATCTGTTTTTTCTCTGTGCATCGTGTGGGTCGGGATTTTTCATTTCATACTTCATTTGCACCTGCTGAGTGATGCTACAGAATGGCAATACTTTCCATCTCCTAACGTGTAGGAAGCATCACATTCCATGGAGCAGTGGCACCCATGTCACTCATCAGGGCCCAGCCTAATCCTTGTTTTGGGATATGTCGCTATCTTCCTTTTGCAGTCCTACATAGGTGATAAAGGGAGAAAGGCACTATGATCTGATTAATAAGAGCACAAAACAAAAAGTAACGTGCAATTCAATCTCCCTCTTTATATGCTCACTCAAGCTATCATTTTCATCAAATCCTCTTCTGGGAAAGAAAAAAGTATCCTCTAAACATGGAGAGTGATTGATTAACAGATACTCGAGAGGGGGAGAGATGAGAATCACACTTTCGGAAGCTCGGGAATACCCAGGTTTTACTTGTATGATAAATATTTTTAATCTAAATATTTACCGAACATATAAACATGATTTGAAAACATGAGCATATTAATGTTCACAACAACCTAACTATATTTAGAAGACTCACCTTTCACTCAGGATGTTCTCACATTCACTAGTGGAAAAGCTTGCCCGGAATATTAAAGACTCCTTTATACACAGGTTTGGTGGAAGAGCTATATCACATTAAAATTAAATAATTTCTGAAGAAATCAGGAATAAAAACAAAGAACCCAGAATTATAAGCCATGCCTTCAAAGAGACCAAAAGACATCTTGGCCTCTTGAATAAGTCCAATTAACCCATCATTTTTAAGCTCCATATATAACATTAAGGGAAACAAGACACACAGCTAAAAAGTAATAATGATCCACATAAAGCACACGTGTTCTGTTCAGAAAATTAATTTAAAAGCATGTTAACACAATCTAGAAGCAATAGAATCCAATCTATTATATGATTAATAGTATAAGAATGTTATCAATAGCATATAAAATGTATAATCACATAACAAATGACGCTTTCTGTTATAAAAGAGTAGATTTCATAATTAATTTTTTTAAAGATTTTATTTATTTATTTGACAGAGAAAGAGATCACAAGTAGGCAGAGAGGCAGGCAGAGAAAGAGGGGGAAGCAAGCTCCCCGCTGAGCAGAAAATCCGATGAGGAACTCGATCCCAGGCCCCTGAGATCATGACCTGAGCCGAAGGCAGAAGCTTAACCCACTAAGCCACCCAGGCGCCGCTAGACTTCATAATTAAAAGACCCTTCATGATTTGGGGAACAAGGGTATAGACTAGATTCAGGCTTCTGGGAAATTTGAGTTAACTATTATAATGTTTAGTGATTACATAGAAGCCAATTCATTGTTAATCACAAGATTTAAATTAAACTTTTAAAAAGTTAACACAAACTAGCTGCTGTAAATGCAAATGTCTCTTTGCTCTTGCATTTAGTATTTAGTATTTACTGAGAGTGAATCTCAAACATTTGTATATTCAAGTTTCATTAGGAAAGCACAGTTAGATACCAGGAGCTTTCTAGTTAATGAAATATTAACTGAATGTTCTGGTAAAACTTGATAAAACTCCACCAAATGTCAATTATCACTATTAAGGAATGAAAATTAAATAGAATGCATATACAATTTATGACAAACTCTCATATTTAAAACTGTCTTTGATGATTCAGAAGATGCCTCATCACCCTGAAGCCCTTAGGAATATCATTATAGATGGCTGTGTACTGAACACTAATTTTATTAGTTTTCATATTTAGCTCTATTAACTCATGTATTCTCTCAACAAAGACCTGCTCTATCTCAGGCATTTAATGTTTAATTATGCCTGCGGTGAGTAGCTGTACTGACTCTTCCCTGACTCAGCCCTCAAGGACCTTTCACTCTAACACTGAAGATCAGTGGAAACTTGAACTCATGACTGCGGTTTTATGGGCTGCAAGGAATGTTAGTCTATGCACCCTCCTCAAGAAGATTCACACCAACCCATCACAGTCATCACCACTTTCAGCAAATATCTGGCTGTGTTTCACAAGCAAGTTGATTTGGGAATTTCACTGAATATTATTAAACATCCCAGATATGCATAGGGCAGGTTTATTAAAGTGTTAAATCATAGTTGCTATTCCTGATGTATTTCTTTTCATCCTCTACAATGAGGTGGTTCTTTTTTGCTTAGGGACTTTTGCTGAGCTGAGAGCAAGAGTTTTTTTGGAGAATAAACATTTCTCAACGCCTTTTGCAAAAGTTTAAACTCCTTAAAGAGATTACTCCTAGCGTGCTAGATAGGGAAGGGAGAAAACGGATTCTTCTGAGGGGCACAAGAGAGAAGAAAAGATGGCCCTGAAATTAGGAAATGGTAAGTAATGCATAGTCCTTTCCCCCACAGGAAAGCCATACTAGTGCTTGAGGGAGGTGACAGTTCTCAGGACAGGAAAGCTATGTGGTCCACAGGACAAGATCCCCCTGCCATTGAAATCCTGCCACATCTGGGGTCCAAGAAGTAATCAATGGGGACCTACAACTAGAAGAGTTTCTACCATGTCCCAGTATTTCACAGAAACCAGAAACAAAAAATTCTGTTTTGAATTGAGTTTCAATTCAAAAATTGAAAATACAATTTTTCAAGGGAGAGGCAATCTTAATAACAAGAGAGGTTAAATTACCCTCAGAAAATACTTAAGTTGGTTTAAAGAAAATGATTAAGTTCTTGCTAACCTGAATTTGTAGGCTAAAATGTATTCTTTCTAGAGTCGTAACTCATTTCTTCTGGTTCTAGTGCTTAGAAAGAATAATGTATTAACCATGTGGTGGTTATGGGTTTTTTTTTAGTAGTCAGTACATGCGCATGGTACAAAATTAATATTTGGCAGGAATTAAAAAAAATAATGTTTTCCCAGAATAAACCCAGAGTTAATGAAGAGGAAATTAAGTCAGAGAAAAATTAAGTCTCTCATGCCAGTTTTGGGATCACTAATTGAATACTTTAGTCACAGCTTAAACATCTATTGTGTGGGTGTATTTCTCATTTTTATCTTGATTTCTTCTTACATATACTTAAGTTAGGGTACTTATTTATTCTTTTTTGTATGACTATGCTTGGCAAGATGAGTTCCAGCTTTTCCTGTTGACATCATAGCTCCCAAATCTAGAAGGCTTGAAAGGACCTATAACTCTGGGTTGTAGTCAACAGAGTAATATAAAAGAATTCTGTTCAAGGCATATATTTCTATAGTTATCTATTTTAGACAATTCCTTCAGTAAGCATAAAAGCAACAGACTTGGACAGAAATCTAGACCATCAGTATACTTACTATCAGCTACAAAAAGCCAAGAAATAAGTTTATTGCAAAGGCAACAAGGACTCATTGTTTACATGCAGAGAGAAGGAGCCATCTAAATTCTCAACTATCCATAAACTATACCTATTGATTGCAGTAAAACTATAAGCAATCCTAAGAGGGTTGGGAAGGAAACGTGCACTTCAGGCTGTGGTTTAAAGACAACTTTAACTGGGGTTGTCTTAGATCTGTAGTGATACTATGAAAGTAGAGAATGGGAGCATCCAATGCTCCCTAAAACTGTTTGAAAGGAAGAGGATATAGAATGGCAACCCTGAATCATGATGGCCCAAAGTCTACACATGAGGAAAAATGTTTATTGGAAACTTGTAGAGCAAATTCATATTCACAGACCATATCAGTAATTTTAATTGCTGTCCCCATTAAATGAATCCATAGAAATAAATTCAAGATTATGGAATGAGTGAATTTAATTTGCAATTTAAGGCAGTGTGGACATAAAAATGACTATGAACCCTTAAATCTTGTGTTGGGAGGGAAAGGTGGTTATGTTACCATTCCTTCCATACTTTAGTATCTAAGGAAAAGTAAATGCAAGAACCAGAACATTACTATATACATAACATTATGATAACAAATGATAACATAAACTTAGGACACTGACTTTCTGTCAGTGTCAAGCATAGGCTTGAGAAGAATTTCCATGTGTTTGTTTTCAGAGCCGTGAGAAAGGACCCAAGCACCATGAACAAATGGATTTTGATATGCATGAGTTGTAAGCCTTGCACCAGTAGATGTACTGGAAAATTGTGCAAAGAAATGTCCTGCACAGTTGTGAAAGTGAACATGTGGAGGCAAGTTTGTGTCCTCGGGAAACACTGTTTACCTTCACCCTGGTGTTTAATAAACCTAATAGGGACTTTTGGTCATAACATCATTAATGTATATATTATAAAATATCATTACTTAAATGATACAGTGAAATTAGCACTTAATAAATAGATTCTAACAAGTCTCAAAAATATTGATACAGGGTTGTAATCATTTAAGCTTTCTGATATTTTTCAGACGAAAAATGTTTACAGAGGATACCTAACTTAATATATCAGAAGTCTCATAAAATAATTAGTATCAAGCATTTCTTTAAAGGCTTTGAATCTAGATAAAATAACTGATAATAAAAGCTTTTGTCAAGCTCTTGGTACACATATAAGAAAAATATCATATTTCTAATAGAAGTTGGATAAATTATTCTAAAGAATAAGAAAGCATTTGCAGCAAAAATTGTAGCTTCAGGAATAGAGCTAATCTTCACAAAGGTCCTAGCTGAATTATAATCACTCTATTAAAAAAAAAATAAAGATATGTTTTTGCTATATGGCTTTTTTATTCAAACATGGATTTTTAAAATCTATATTAGAAGAGGCACTGAGAAAAAAGTAGAAGAAATTTGTAAATTGAATAGTCATTTGTATTCCTAGTCATATGTCATTTTATGTTTATATTTATATACCATTTAATTTAAAGAGTTAATGAAAGGAGGATTTGTAGCATTTTCCCTGATCATTACCAGCTCTAGCAGTAATTTTTGACATGCGAAAGCACTGGATAGGTATTTGAAAATCGTTACTTGAGCTGAGTAGGGACAGAGGAGAAAGAGAAAGAAAAAGAAAGACAGAAATGCATTCTAAATGTGATGTTTGTGGACAATGTTCAATTTTTTATAAATAAAAGTTCTGACTGCAATCATAATGTTCATTGAGTCACAGCTCATTCTCTTTCTTTTTCTATTTTTTTAAGTTTTATTTATTTTTTTAATTACTTTTATTAACATATAATGTATTATTTGCCCCAGAGGTACAGGTCTGTGAATCATCAGGTTTACACACTTCACAGCACTGACCATAGCACATACCCTCCCCAATGTCCATAACCTAACCACCCTCTCACTACCTCCCTACCCCCCAGCAAACCTCAGTTTGTTTTGTGAGATTAAGAGTCTCTTATGGTTTGTCTCCCTCCTGATCCCATATTGTTTCATTTTTTGGTCATTCTCTTTCTTACTGTGTGACTCTCTCTCCCCTTCTCTCTCTCTCCACACAAACACACATACACACACACACACACACACACACACACACACGGGGCCCAACATCTGTAGTTTGTACTTTGTTTCAAATAGACTTATTAGTACTGAACTTCCCATTACAAAGGTAGTTGGCATTCATGGTCTGGACATTTGTCTTTCCTTAGAAACATAGTTTTATCTTAATTTGGTATATGATTTATAGTTATTAAAAATAAGCACCATTCAGAATGGCTGGATATACATAAAAACGTAATTAGAGCCAATTTGATTGTTTTTTGTTTTGAGGACTTTCTTAAATGAAATAACTCAGACATATCCAAAAATATAAAAATAGTGGATAAGTATCTATGAATCCAAAATAAAGCTAAAGAAATGAAATAGAAACACAGTTGAATTCCTTGTGTCCCCCCTTCCAAATTATATTTCCCTCCCTCTACCTCAGAAGTAAAAATCCTCCAGAATTAAATATTTATCATTTTCATGTGTACCTATGTATCTATATTGTTACTACTTACATACGTTCTTAAAATTAAATATTTGGGATAATACTGTGTGTACTCTTTTCCAAAAAGCTTTTTTCATTTAGCGTTGTGTTTGGAAGATTGACCCATAATGATACAAATCATTCTAGTTCAGTTCATTCATTTCCATTGCTTTAACATAGTCCACCATATGACTTTTCCAAATTTTACTTATTCATGCTACTGATGATGGTAATCTACATTTTCTCAATTTTGTTTTCAGACTCATAAATACAGAGAACAAACTGATGATTGCCAGGGGTTCGAGAGAGTGGGTGGAAGACAAGATAGGTAAAAAGGATTAAGAGGTACAAACTTCCAGTTAAAAAATAAATAAGTCATGAAGATGAAAAATACAGCATAGGAAATAAAATCGATAATACTGTAATAACTTTATATGGTGACAGACAGTGACTACACTTATCATGGTGAACATTACATAATGTACATAATTCTTAAGTCATTATGTTATACACCTAAAACTAATATGATGCTGTATGTCAACTACATATATAATCCCATACATGTATCAATAAAGGTATATTTCCTGTTTCAAACAATAAGCTATAAACATTCTTGAACATATCTCTTTCTAGGATACATATCTAGGAATTTTTGGAATAAGTGTACATGCATTGCCAAGTTGATTATGTAATAACCACTTGCTCTCTCTTTAAAATGATTTGACCAATTTAAAATCACAGTAGTACTATGTACATGTATCCTTTGCTGCATATCATTGTCAACACATTACATGTGTAACTTCAGAGCAAACCATGATATAGTATCTTATTGTGGTTAAATCAGCATTTTGTTTACTAATGTTTCCTTTTTTAAAGATTTATTTATTTATGAGAGAAAGAGTCAGAGTGTGAGAAAGAGCATGAGTAGGGGGAGAGGGTGAGGGAGAAGCAGACTCCCTGCTCAGCAGGGAGGCTGGTGGCGAGCTCAGTCTAAGGACCCTGGGATCCTGACCTGAGCTGAAGGCAGACACTTCACCAACTGAGCCACTAGGTGCCCCTTTACTAATGATTCATATCACCTCATATATTTACTGACCAGCAAGATGTCATCTTCTTGTTTCTAATTTTTCTTTCCATTTCCCATTGGAACATTTGACTATAATACTATTGACTTATAGAAAACACTGAGGTATTCTTGGTCGTAATCCCTGTCATCTTTATACACTGCAAGTATCTTCATCTAATCAGTTCACTTGCCTTTCCCTTGATGAATTTTTAATATATAGAAGTGTTTAACTTTGCCATGGTTTATCTTACCAACTATGACCTATATGTTCTAGGTTTTTGTTTCTTGTTCAAAAAATTCTTCATTACTGCAAGACTTCTGAGGAAGATGGCAGAGAAGGAGAATAATAAGTCACCTCAACCCATGGATACAACTAGGTAACACAGACATGGGTGTAAATAAACCAGGAAATGAACCAACTGGCAGAACAGTCTCTCCAAAGTTAAATGTAAAGAGGCCACATTGCAGAAGATAGGAAGGACAGAGATGCAGTCAGGAGCTAAATGGGTCTTGGGACTGTCCTCAGGAGGGAGGGATGTGGTGGGCACAGAGAGGTGACAGGGACAGACCATCAAACCAAGCACCCCAAGCACAGGGAACCCGCATGAAAACCAGACGGGCCTAATTTCACAAGTTCTCACAATCAGCGGGGCTTACCACCTGGAACTTTAAAAATCAACAGGCTGGGCTCTATGAGAGGCATGAGAGTCAGAGGAACAGAGTGCCCACCCTTAAAGAGACAGTACAGCCAACAGTCACAAAGAGACGCATAGAAGCAGCAGTCTGAAAAATGCCTGGATCATACAGAAAGGAGACATGCTTACTAATCTAAGAACCGGTGCTAGCAGGGCAGGGATCTTCATGAGGATTCTCCAGGAACAAAGTAAGTGGTGAGTGCCATTTCCTCACCCAGCCCTCTGCCTAGACATGCACATATCTGTGGGAACTAACACAGCACCAATGCTTGCTACCAAATGTGCTAACAGGCACCTTGCCCCCATGTCCTCCTAGAGACAAACTCCCTCCAATACACCCTTGGCCAGAGCCTATCCAAAGTGCTGCCATAAGCCTAGGGAGGCACAAGCAGTCCCACTAGGCACCAGCCCCCCCTGTAAATTGACTCCTACCCGGGAGAGAGGGAAAATAACCACACATACACACCAGTCCAACTGTGGCCTCAGCAGTGGGCTGGGGAAAACATCTGGTCTAGATGCAGGTCCCCCCACCAATGAAAGCTTCTCAGGGAACACATAAAAAAGCACCCAGAAATTTGTGCTACTGCAACTCTGGCAAACTCCTGGTCTGACTCAACTCGAGGCCAAGGCAGCTGAAGACTGGTCCATTAACAACGCAGGGACCAAGTACTGCCCATGTAGGCAAACAGAGCCACTTCAGACAAAGGACTAAAGCAAAAAGTGACTCAGCCATAATAGTAGAGCACACGCAAAAACAAAGGAGACACACCTAAAGAGCCAGGTTCTGGTGAACAGGGGACATTTCACTTCAGGGCACTATAGGACCTCTTCTTTACAAGGCCACTGCTTTTAAGAGCAAATGTAGCTGACCTTCCTAACATGTAGAAACAGACACAGAGAATTAGCTAAAATGAGGAAATAAAGGAGTATGTTCCAAATGAAAGCACAAGACAAAATCACAGCAAGAGAGCTAAATGGAATGGAGATAAGTAATATTCCTGATAGAGAATTTAAAGTAATGGTCATAAAGATACTCACTGGACTTGAGGAAAGAGTGGAAGACCTAAGTGTGACGCTTAACAAGGAGGTAAAAAATTAAAAAAAGAACCAATCAGAGATGAAGAACTCAACAACTGGAATTACAAATACACCGAATGGAATTAACAGTAGACAGAAGGACAAAAAAGAATAAATCAGTGACCTGAAGGACAGAATAATGGAAAGCAATCACATTGAGCAGGTGAGAGAAAAATAATAATAAAAAATGAAAATAGACATAAGGAACTCAGTCACTCCATCAAGCACAATAACATTCATATTTTAAGGATCCCAGAAGAAGAAGAAAGTGAAAAGTGTGCAGTAAAGTTATTTGAAGAAATAATAGGTGAAAACTTCCCAAATCTGCACAAAGAAATAGAATCCAGATCCAGGAGACACAGAGAGCCCCCAACAAAATCAACCCAAAGAGGTCCACACCCAGACGCACAGTAATTAAAATGGCAGAAAGTAGTGAGGAGAGAGAGAATTTTAAAAAGCAGCAAGAGAAATAAAATAGTTATATACAAGGGAAATCCCATAATGCATATCAGTTGATTTTTTTGGCAGAAACTTTGTAGGCCAGGAGGCAGTGGCATGATGTTTTCAAAATACTGAAAAAAAAAAAAGAAAAAAAAAAAAAGGACCAAGAATATACTATCTAGCAAGACTGTCATTCAGAATAGAGGGAGAGATAAAGAGTTTCCCAAACAAAAATTAATGAAATTCAAACCACTACACCAATCCTACAAGAAATGTTAAAGGGGACTCTGAGTGGAAAGTAAAAACCTTAAGCAGGAATAAGAAAAGTAGGAAGCACAAAATCAGTAAAATTACATTTATCTCTAAAAATCAGTCAAGGTATTACAAAATAAAAGGGTGTAACATATGGCACCATATATCTAAACTGTGGGAGGGAAAGAATAGGGTCAAACTTAAGTGACCATCAACTTACTATAGACTGCTATATGCAGAAGCTGTTATATACAAAACTAATGATAACCACAAATCAAAAACCACGGGGCCCCTGGCTACCTCGGCTGGTAGAGCACGCAGCTCTTGATTGTAAGTTTAAGCCCCATGTTGGGCATAGAGACTAATTAAAAATAAAATCTTAGGGGCACCTGGGTGGCTCAGTGGGTTAAGCTGCTGCCTTCCGCTCAGGTCATGGTCTCAGGGTCCTGGAATCAAGCCCCACATCAGGCTCTCTGCTCAGCGGGGAGCCTGCTTCCCCATCTCTCTCTGCCTGCTGCTCTGCTTGTGATCTCTCTTTCTCTCTGTGTCAAATAAATAAATAAAATCTTTTTTTTTTAATCTTTAAAAAAACACCAAGAGATATGCAAAAAAAAAAGAGAGAAAGGAATCCAAGTATATCATTAAAGGGAGACAGCAAACCAAGAGAAGAGAGTAAGAGAAGAAAGGAACAGAGATGAACTACAAGAACAACCATAAAACAAGTAATACAATGACAATAGAAACATACCTATCAATAATTACTTTCAATGTAAATAAACCAAATGTTCCAATCACAAGATAGGGTGAGAAAATGCATAAAAAATCAAGACTGATCTATATGCTGTCTACAAGAGACTAATTTCAGACCTAAAGGCACATGAAGATTCAAAGTGATGAGATGGAAAAGCATTTATCATGCATGTAAGTGAAAAGCAAGTCAGGGTAGCAATATTTTATCAGACAAAATAGACACTGAAAGATAGAATGCAACAAGAGACAAAGAAAGACACTGTATAATCATAAAAACAATGATCCAACAAGAAGATAAAACAATTATAAATATGTACATACCCAACATGGGAGCACCCAAATATATAAAACAGTAAATAATAAACATAAAGAAAGAAATAGTGACACAATAATAGTTAAGAACTTTAATACCCACTTACATCAGTGGATAGATGATCCAAATAGAAAACCAACAAGGAAACAGGGATTTTCAAAGACACGGTGAACTAGATGGGCCTAATACACATGCAAAACATTCTACCCTAAAACAGCAGAACACACATTGTTTTCAAATGTGTGGAACATTCTTCAGAATAGATCACCTATTATGCCCAAAACAAGTCTCAACAAGTTCAAAAAAAAGATCAAAATCATATCATGCATCTCTTCTGAACACAACTCTATGAAACTAGACATCAACCACAAGAAAACATATGGAAACAGCACAAATATATGGAGATTAAATAACATGTGACTAAACAATGACTAGGTCAAACCAAGAAATCAAAGAAGAAATTGAAAATTACATGGAAACAAATGAAAATGAAAACACCATGGTCCAAAATCTTTGGTATGCAGCAAAAGCAGTTCTAAGAGAAAAATCTGAAATAAAAAACCTAACGTTACACCCAAAAAGGTTTGAAAAAGAAGAACAAACAAAAACCCAAACCAGCAGAAAGAAGGAAATAATAATAATTAGAGCAGAAATAAATCATATAAAAAACAAAAAACAAACAAAAAATAAAACGGATCAGTGAAGCCAGCAGGTGGTTCTTTGAAAAGATTGACAAAATTGATAAACTTTTAACCAGATTCATCAAAAAGAGAGAGAGAGAGAAGAGGACTCAAATAAATAAAATCAGAAATTAAAAAGAAGGGGCACCTGGGTGGCTCAGTCATTAAGTGTCTGCCTTTGGCTCAGGTCCTGATTCCAGGGTCCTGGGATGGAGCCCGGCATCAGGCTCCCTGCTCAGTGGAGAGTCTGCTTCTCCCTCTCTTACTCCCCCTGCTTGTGCTCCCTTTCTTGCTCTCTCTCTCTCTCTCTGTCAAATAAATAAATAAAACCTTAAAAAAAAAGAAATTAAGAAAGAAAAAATAACAATCAAAACCACAGAAATAAAATTATAAGAGGATACTATGAAAAATCATATGCCAACAAATTGAACCTAGAAAAAAATGGATAAATTCCTAGAAATATTTAACATCCTAAAACTGAATCAAGAAGAAATAGAAAATTTGAACAGACTGATTACCAGCAATGTCCAGGGACAAATGGTTTCACATATGAGTTTTACCAATTTTTAAAGAACAAATATGTATTCTTTTCAAACTATCCAAAAAATAGAAGAAGGAAAGCTTTCAAATTCATTTTATGAGGCCAACATTACCATATCAAAGCCAAATAAAGACTACAAAAATGAGAATCCAATATCTCTAATGACCAAAGATGCAAATGTCCCCCCAAAATATTGTCAAACCAAATCAAATAATACATTAAAAAAAACACTCACTACAATTAAGTGAGATTTATTCTTGGGATGCAAGAGTGATTCAACATTTGCAAATTAGTCAACAGGATACATCACATCAAGAGAAAGGATACAAACCACATATTTGACACAATCATGTCAAAACATATTTGACAAAGATCAACAACCACACGAAAAAACCGTCAATGAAGCAGGTTTAGAGGAACATATATCAACATAATAAAGGTTGAATATGAAAAACACACAGCTGACGTTATGATCAATGAGGAAGAACTGAGTGCTTCTCCTCAAAGATCACGAATCCATTCTCACCACTTTTATTCAACATATATTAGAAGTCCTAACCACATCAATCAGACAAGAAAAAAAAAATAAAGGGCATCCAAATGGGTTAGGAAGAAATAAAACTTTCATTATTTGCAGATGACCTAATACTACACACAGAAAACCCTGAAGATTCCACCAAAATCCTAGTAGAATTGATAAATGAATTCCGTAACGTTGCAAGACACAGAATCAATATACAGAAATCTGTTGCATCTCTATACTAATAACGAAGCAGCAGAAAGAGAAATTAACAAAGCAATCACATTTACAAATATACCAAAAATAATAAAATACACAGGAATAAACTTCTAAGGAGTTGAACAATCTGTACTCTGAAAACTATAAAATATTGACAAAAGAAATTCAAGATGACACAAATGGAAAGATACCCCATGCTCATAGATTGGAAGAACAAATATTGTGAAAATGTCCATTCCACCCAAAGCAATCTGCAGATTTAATGCAATCCCTATCAAAATACCAACAGCATTTTTCACAGGACTAGAGCAAATAATCCTAAAACATGTATGGAACCATAAAAGACCCTGAATAGCCAAAGCAATCTTGAAAAAGTGTAACAAAACTGGAGGTATCATAGCACACCTCGGTGGTTCAATTGGTTAAGCAGCTGCCTTCAGCTCAGGTCATGATCTCAGGGTCCTGGGATTGAGCTCTACTTCAAGGCTGTCATTCTCCCTCTCTCTCTGCCTGCCACTACCCCTGCTAGGTCTCTCTTTCTCTCTCTCTCTCTCTTCCTGCCAATCTTTAAAAAAAAATTTCAACACTGTTAAGAGATAAAATAGTTAACATCTTAAAAAAAAAACTAGAAGTAACACAATCCCATATTTCAAAATATACTACAAAGTTGTAGTAATCAAAATAGTATGGTACTGGCACAAAACAGACACTTGGATCAACAGAACAGAGTCCAGAAATAAACCCACAATTGTATGGTTATTTAATCTTTGACATGGAAGGAAAGAACATGCAATGGGAAAAATATATTCTCTTTAACAAAAGGTTAAAACTGGAGGAAAATGGGCCACCTTCTCATACCATACACAAAAAATAAACTCAAAATGTATTAAGGACCTATATGTGAGACCTGAAACCATAAAAATCCTAGAAGAGAGCACAGGCAGTAATATCTCTGACATTGGCCATAGTGACATTTTTCTAGATATACCTCCTGTGGGAAGGGAAAACAAAAGCAAAAATAAACTATTAGGATTATATCAAAATAAAAAGCTTCTGGCCAGCAAAGGAAACTATCAACAGAACTAAAATATATCCTATTGAATGAGAGAAGATATTTGCAAAGGACATATCCAAGGAGGGTTAGTGTCTAAAATATATAAAGAACTTATACAACTCATCATCCCCAAAATGGACAATCCAATTAAAAAATGATAAGACATGAACATATATTCCTCCAAAGAAGACATACAAGTGACCAACAGACATGAAAAGATGCCCAGCATCACTTATCATCAGGGAAATGCAAATCATAACCACAATGAGATACCACCTCACACCTGTCAGAACGGCTAAAATCGAAAGCACAAGAAACAGCAAGTGTTGGGGAGAAGGTGGAGAAAAAGAAACCCTCAGGCATGGTTGGTGGGAATACAAACTAGTACATTCACTGTGGAAAACAGTATGGAAGTTCCTTAGTAAAATGAAAACAGAATGACTGGATGATCTGGTAATTTTTCTACTGGGTATTTACCTGAAGAATATGAAAGCAAGAATTCAAAAAGATAATGCACCCCTATGTTTATTTCAGCATTATTTACAGTAGCCAAATTATGGAAGCAGCCCAAGTGTCCATCGACAGATGAACAGATAAAGAAGTGGTACATATATATAATGGAGTATTACTCAGCTGTAAAAAAGAATGAAATCTTGACATTTGCAACAATATGGATGGATGTAGAAGGTATAACACTAAATTAAAAAAAAAAAAACAGAGAAAGACAAATATCAAGATTTTGGTCATATGTGGAATTTAAGAAACAAGAGATATGGTCAAAGAAAAAATAAGGCTAGCCAAAAAACAGACTCTTAATTATAAAGAACAGATGGTTGCCAGAGGGGAAGTGGGTGGGTGGATGGGTGAAATAGGTGAAGGAGATTAAGAGTACACTTACCTTGATGAGCACTGACTCATGTATAGAATTGTTGAATCCTTCTACTTTACACCTGAATCTAATATAACAGTGTATGTTAACTAAACTACTATTTTTAAAAAATCAGAAAATTTTTTTAAAAACAAATTCTTCATTATTATAAATATCTTTCATTTGCCTCATGAAGTCTTCAAGTTTTGTTCTATTTAGATCTTTATGTGACAGAGAATGTTTGTTCTTTTTGTTTTTATTTGTAATGAAAGATAAGATTCTATTTATTTGCAAAAGCATCTTTTATAAAAAAGTTCATGCTTCCCCACTGATTTGCAGAGCCTGGTCTCTCATGTATCAACTTCATACACACAGTTTTGTATCTGGGCTTCCTGTCTGTCTCCATTGGTCCATTATCCTATTCCCATGTCAACATCACCTCTTCTTGAATGCTATCACTTTACAATGTCTTCATATATTGGTAGGATACTTCCTCCAAGATGTTCTCTTTCATAGCTGTCTTAGCCTTTTTCCCCTTTGTTCTTCTAAGTGAATTTTAGAATCACCTCAAGTTCCATGAAAACATTAGTGATATTTTTATTGGAATAATGCTTTGAAGTTATACACAAATTGAGGTAATTTACATCTTTAGTATTTTGACTCTATCACACTCTCTCTCCACTTATCTAGTTCTTCTTTAATGACTTTCAATAAAGTTTTATAATTATCTCCATAAAAGTCTTGTACATCTTTTGTTAGATTTATTCCTATTGCTTTATACTTTAGTTGCTATTAAATGCTATCCTTTTAAAATAACATTTAGAAAATTTTTTTGCTGGATTTGATATGTAATAAACCTGTGGAAATCTCTTCTTATTTTAACAGTTTAGTTGTACAGGCTCTTGGGCTGCTTATTATACTCAAATGTAGAGTATGGTTTCTTCCTTTTCAATTCTTCTGTTTTCTTACTCTAATCTCTGGGCTTCCTGGGCTGGCCAGCACAATGCAAAATAAGACATGCTTCTCTCATATCTGGTTTTAAGGGGAATGTTTCTAATGTTTCACTGCTTTGAGTAAGATTTCATCAATTAAGCAAGTTTTCCTCTATTCCTACTTTTCTAAGTAGTTTGATTATAAAAGAACAGCGAATTTTGGGGCACCTGGGTGATGCCATCAGTTGAAGTCCAACTCTCTGTTTCAGCTCAGGTCATGATCTCCAGATCATGAGACTGAGCCCCATGTCAGGTTCCACTCTCAGTTTCATCTGCTTGAGAGTCTCTCTCCCTCTCCCTCTGCCCCACCCACTCATGCTCTCTTGCTTTCTCTCTAAAATAAATGAATCCTTCTTAAAAAATTGGATTTTGTTGACTTTTTTGTTTTTATTGAGAAAACCCTGTGATTTGTCTACATTAATCTGTTAATGTAGTGAATTGCATTAATGATCTTTCCAATAGTATATCATCCTCACATTACTGGAATAAACCCCATATGTGCATGATGCAATTTCTTAAACATTTTGGGTTTTGGTCATTAATTGGTTGAAGAGCTTTTTGCTTATAAGTGGATCCAACAGTCTAGCTTGTAATTTTTCACTTACCAGCTTATTATACTTTGGTTAATCTTGCTCTATTTTATTGTTTTTTATTTTTCAAAAATTCATTTGAGATAGAGAGCAAACACACATTATGGGGGTTGGAGGAGAGAAAGAGCAAATCTTAAGCAGACTCACACTGAGCACAGAGCTCAGTGCCGGGCTCAATGGCACAACCCTGAGATCATGACTTGAACCAAAATCAAGAGTCAGAAGATTAACTGACTGCACCACCCAGGCACCCCAACCTGTTCTATTTTAAAAGTTGGGCAATCTTCTTTCTTCTTCCAGTCTCTGAAACAAACTTTTTATGACAATATGGAGTTAAAAGTTATCTTCTACTTGAATACTTGATATAACTTGCCTATGAACCCAGCTTGCTTTGTTGATATGAGAGAAAAGGGATGGGAGATAGGTTAATTAGTGGTAGAGGTTTTAAAATACCATTTTAATTTGTTAAGTGGGTAGAGATCTTTTCATGTTTTCTATTGTTTAAATCAGACTTTGACAAGTTGTATTTTCCTAATATATTGTGACTTTCACCCAACTTTTCAAAATTATTGTCAATAAGATCACCATATTTTTTAATGTCTGCTTTGTGTGTGATTATGTCACCTTGGTTATTTATTCATTTGTGCCTTCTCTTTTTGTCAGTCTTACTTCTTTATATTACTTTGAATTTATTCTGTTGTTCTCTCCATAGCTTCTTAAGCTAGACACCGAGCTCATATTTTTCAGCCTTTTTGTGCAATAAATTACTTCCTGAGCATGGTTTTAGCCATATCCCATAACTTGTGATATATTGTGTTTTCCTTATTCCAGTTATAACATCTAATTTCCATTATGATTTCTTCTTTGAGACATATAGAAGTGTGTTATTTTCAAACATAAAAAAAGTTTTCTTCTCCCATAAGGTCATTTTTTTCTTATCAGTTCTTTTGTTAGGAATTTATCATTGTTTTATTTAAGAAGCTCGATCCAAGTGTCACCTTATTCAACCTGAAGTCCTTGACCCTTTTGGTGAAGCTACCAAAACCAAACCACCTTGGGATGGGCAATATCCACAAGACAATCTCTGTCATAGAACAGCTTATTATTTTGGTTTCCCATTCTTTTTTACTCTGAGCCCTTGTGGTCCTTAACTACCCTGCAAGCTAAATTACAAATTTTATTTATGTTTTTCAGCATGAAATTTTCATACTATCTAGTCAGCCACATTGCCAGGAAGAAAAGTCTGAGGATGGGTGTTCATTTATATGCTGTAGTCTGAGGAGATTGTAGAGGCAGGAAATTTTTCCCAAACTGGCACTTTTTGCTTAGTAAATACAATTCTCAGGGGAATACTAATTTATCATGGAGTCTCTATATGACAATACTGGACCACTATCTTACAACATACATAAAAATAAAGTCAAAATAGATTAAGGACTTGGATGTAAGGCCTGAATCCATAAAACTCCTAGAAGAAAACATAAAGGGAAATCTTGATGTTGGTCTTGATGATGAATTTTTAGATTTGATACCGAACGCAAGGGCAACAAAAGCAGAAATAAACAAGAGGGAATACATCCAACTGAAAAGCTTCTGCACTGCAAATGAAAGCATCATCAAAATAACGGAAATAAGGAAACCTATTAAATAGCAGAATATATTTGCAAATTACATATCTGATAAGAGATTAATACCTGAAATATAGAGAGAGTTTACACAATTCAATAGCAAAAAAAAAAAAAAAAAAATCCAGTTTCAAAAAGGGAGAGAGAATCTGAGTAGACATTTTCCCAGAGAAGATATACAGATGTCAAACAGGTGTCAAACATGAAAAGATACTCCACATCACTAATCAAGGGAAAATGTAAATCAAAACCACAATGAGATATCACCTTGACACCTGTTACAATGGCTAGCATCAAGAAACAGCAAGTGTTGGAGAGGATGTGCAGAAAAAAGAACCCTCGTGTTCTGTTGGTAGGAATACAAATTGGTGATGTCCCTATAGAAAACCCCATGGAGGTTTCTCAAAAAATTAAAAATAAACTACCATATGATTCAGCAGTCCCCCCTCTGGGTATTTATTTACCTAAAGGAAATGAAAACACTAATTTGAAAAGATAGTCACATCCCCATGTTCACTGCAGCATTATTTACAATCCTAAGACATGGAAACAGCCTAAGTGTCTAGTAATGGATTAATGAATAAAGAGAATGTGATACACACACACACACACAATGGAATATTATTCATCCATAAAAATAATGAGACTGTGCCATTAGCAACAATATGGATGGAACTGGAGTGAAGTAAATGGGAGTTAAGCTAACTAAAATAAGTAAGATAGAAAAAAAGCAAATACCACATTATCGCACTTATATATGGAATCTAAGAAAAAAAGGTGGGAAAGGGGACAAAAAAAACCAGAGTTCACAGATTCAGAGAACAGACTGGTGGGTGCCAGAGCCAGAGGGTATAGGGTGGGTGAAAGGGATGAAGGTGATCAAACAGTACAAAATTCCAGTTATAAAATATGTACGAAATACGTCAGAGCAATGATTACATCAGGGCAACATGATAACTATAGTTAATACTACTTCGTTGTGTATTTGAAAGTTGCTAAAAGAGTAGATCTTCGATGTTCTCATCATAGGAAAAACAAAATTATAACTACATTTGGTGATGGATATCAACTAGACTTACTGTGGTAAGTATTTTGCAATATGTAAAAATACTGAATCATTATGTTGTACACCTGAAACTAGTGTATTGTTATGTATCAATTATATCATTAAAAACAACAATACAATATTCCAGTAAAGAAAAGAAAACGGGGGCGCCTGGGTGGCTCAGTGGGTTAAAGCCTCTGCCTTCGGCTCAGGTCATGATCCCAGAGTCTTGGGATCGAGCCTGCATCGGGCTCTCTGCTCAGCAGGGAGCCTGCTTCCCCTTCTCTCTCTGCCTGCCTCTCTGCCTCCTTGTGATCTCGCTCTCTGTCAAAATAAAAAAAATAAAAACCTTAAAAAAAAACAAAAAAGAAAACGTACAGGATATGTGGGTGGCTTAGTCAGTTAAGTGTCTGCCTTCAGTACAGGTCATGATCTCAGGGTCCTGGGATTGAGATCTGAGTTGGGCTCCCTGCTCAGTGGAGAGTTTGCTTCTCCCTCTCCTTTTGCCCCTCCCCCCATGTGTGCACTCATGTGCCCTCTCTCTCAAATAAACAATCTAAAAAAAAAAAAAAAAAAAAAAAAGAAAAGAAAAGAAAACGTATATATAGGGGAGAAGACAGTAAAAAAATAATTGAGGAAGTTTAGGGATAGAAAGACAGGAAGAATTGGGTAGAAAATAATAAGTCTAAGGATAAAATTATCATGCCAGAGCAATATCATACTGTGCTGTTCAGTTACTAGGGGTGAACCAAGTTTGCTATTGCAAAAGGAAAAAGGAAGCAAAGAGGGAAACATTGTCCATCACAAAATTTTAAATGTTCCTAGAATTAAAATAGGCCAGTTGTCAAGGTATTGGATCAAATATGGTATTGTAATAAAGCAAAGCCACATCTAGTCCTGGGTAAATTCTAACACACTATTACATAAGCTGAAACATCTGCCTTGGGCAAAAACAAAGAACATCTAGCCAGTGATGTGTCCGAGGGCTATAACAGACATACTAATTGAGGAATGCTGGATAATTTTCTCTATGTTCTCTGTAGAGATTAGATCAAGGTGTAGGGTACCTTTTGTTGAAACTTCGGATTTGTTTCCTGTAGTGGAATCATTAGGTTAATCTTTCACACTCCTATGTCTCTCTAGGATACTAATGCACTAACTCATATCAAATGTCAATAAGTCACAATATAAAATACTGTTAGTTTACTTTTATGGCAAAATTTGGTAACCAGGATTATATTCATGCCTGCATACGTGAAAAGTAAAACCCAGATACTAAGAATTCTATTTAACCATTAAAATATGATTTTATGCCAAGCTTTCTGTGTCCTATTCTGATATACACAAATAGATCAAAAAGAGTCTCAAGTAACTTACACTGTATACTATAGATGAAATTAGAGAACAAAGTAAGTGGAAGTCAACAGAAATTTTACACTTTATTCTCTAACAAGCTGGTGCCTCTGATGAATGAAATCATACTAACTTTAAAATCTGAAAATTAAAGAACGTTTTTTAAAAAAAGTGTAAAATACTATGCAAATCTATATGTAGATAGAGGTATAGCTATGTAGATATAGTATATGTAGATAGAGGTATAGTAGCTACTTCTAGGAAGGTGGAAACAAGACAATAAGATGACACTGAATTACTCTGGAAAAAGGAATACTTTCAAAAGGAGGCAAGTTTTCAACAAACTTGTATGAAAGAGAGGAAATGGCAAAGAGGTGGTAGAAAAGCCGAGTATACTAAAAATTACATGGAACTAAATGAGTTGCATGCTGGTACCAGCAACAAGACTTACCTTAATTGAGATGGAGAGAATGAGTTGAGAATAATGCTTGGAGTAATGCTGCAGAAAAACAAAAGGACAAAAGTCCTTGATTTTTAGAGACAATAAGGGGTTGAATCAAGGCAGTGCTATAATCATAAATAATTTTTAATCCTTGAGTAATAGTGTTTACCTAGTTACATTTTGAATAAATTGTGGAGTCTAGAAATGAGGAATTGCTGTATTAACCAAATAATCAGGAAAGCTCAATTAAAAACAATTTTTATGAAAGAAACAGAGGAGAGAAAGAGGGTAATCTGTTTGACATTAAAAAAATAAAAAATAAAGAATTTGCTTGATGGTAAGTGTTGAAGATACATCCCAAAAAGAGAGGAGCAAAATAAATAATGCTGCCAGTGTTTCCACCACACCTAACTGTTAGGTTGTTGATACAAATGACCGTGAAAGGAAGAATTCTGGCTTGAGGAAGAGATGTTAAATATGTATTTTCAATCTTCAGCTAGCTCATCAGGAAACACGAATGAGTTTAATTTTTCAACCTGGAAAAAGGAGAGCAATTTTTAAAATTAAAAGAAGGAATTTGCTGCCATCTTGTGGCCAATTTGGAAGTTACAGCTTGTTTAAGTATTTTTAGATTCTCCAACTTTCAAACATAAGTCTCTGAATGATTTGAAGATTCTCACAAAGCCATTCTACTTGTTTACAAAGAAATTACATGTTTACTATATTTATTAAACTTAAATTTCAACTCCATTAGTAGTCAAGTGAGAAAATAAAGAATACATACTCTAATGTATTGTTTTTAAAAAACTACACAAACATTTGCAAATCAAATAAAAAAATAAATTACAGTGACATACTTATCAATTTCATGATCTCTGGCAAAAAAAATAAAATGAACAGGAATCGTTGGGGATATAATGAAAGATTATGCTTTGAAAAGTTACATAATGGTACAGAAAGCACTGGTATCTAGTTTTGCCTTTATAGTTAGCAGTTCTGTGGCTTCACGCAAATTTAGTGGTTGGTACCTGTTCTTCTCTGTGAACTGGTCTCATAGAAATGAGGATCGAATGAAATGATGTACATCAAAATACTCTGAAAGCTATAAAATCCTCTTTAAAAATAAGAAGAGAATTAAACTAAACAGATAAGGCAGAAGGTAGCATCAGATGTGTGCCTCAGCAGAGAAAGGAACGTGACTTGGAGTAAGACACTTTTCTCTATGTGAGATGAATTAGAACAGCTCAATATATATAAAATTTACATCTAATAAATAGCAAACACCTGTTATATAAGAAGGGTATTAAGAAAACTTAGATCCAAATAGCTACTCCAAAATAACTCAACTTATAATGGGAGATATGGTCCATTTTTTTTATTGCAAAAAGATATGAAAATGCAAAAGTTAACTGTCTGCAAAATTCAGTGAGTAGTTCCAACAAAAGTATGGATCTACTTTTATTCCTATTTAAAACATAACATTAGCTTTAGGTAGTGGGAAAAGGCTTAAAAATTAAATTCATGAAACAAACAGTGGCTGTGGATACCTGAAGACAGAAGTTGGGATAAAAGCTTAAACATTCTTTAATGTTATATACAAAAGTCCAAAACATTGGTGTATTTCATACAGTCAGTATCAGTACTTTCTTCAAGGAAAATCATCAATTGCACTATTTGAAATAGATTAGATGAAGAAATCCACTAGATTCAGTGCACTCGAGAGCGCTAAGACTTGTACAAACTGCTCAATCCTTCACCACCACCCTTTCCCGGGCCCCCAGTGCAGGTCTGAGGAGTCCTGGGAACCCAATGACTTACTTCCATTGGGAATTAGGAAGCCTGACTAATCAAGAGAATTTGTATTTCATGTCCAAGGGAAAAAGAGGTGACGATGTAAGGGAGTTACAAAGAAGTTTATTGGTCCCTTAAGAGAATTTCTTAGAGAAAATAAATCATATCTTCACAATGTCTAATAAGATTAGCCCTTTTAGGGGCACCTGGGTGGCTCCATGGGTCAAGACTCTACTTTCATCTCAGGTCCTGGTCTCAGAGTCCTGGGATTGAGTCCTGCATTGGGCTTTCTTTCTTTTTTTTTTTTTAATTTATTTTTTATTTTTTATAAACATATATTTTTATCCCCAGGGGTACAGGTCTGTGAATCGCCAGGTTTACACCACAGCACTCACCCCAGCACATACTCTCCCCAATGTCCATAACCCCACCCCCCCTCCCAACCCCCCTCCCCCCAGCAACCCTCAGTTTGTTTTGTGAGACTACAAGTCACTTAAGGTTTGTCTCCCTCCCAATCCCATCTTGTTTAATTTAATCTTCTCCTACCCCCTTAACCCCCCATGTTGCATCTCCATTTCCTCATATCAGGGAGATCATATGATAGTTGTCTTTCTCCGATTGACTTACTTCGCTAAGCATGATACCCTCTAGTTCCATCCAGGTCTCGAAAATGGGAAGATTGCATTGGGCTTTCTGCTCAGCGGGGATCCTGCTTCCCCCACCCTCTGCCTGCCTCTGCCTACTTGTGATCTCCCTTTCTGTGTCAAATAAACAAATAAAATTCTTTTTAAAAAGACTAGCCCTTTTGCATCCTTTGTTACTCATGGTAACGCCACTAAAAGAAATAGAATCCAATTCTAGTAACTTGAAGAAAAGTGTCCATCAAAAGATAACAAAATATTAAAGTGGCCATTTTGGCCAAAATGGTAAGATAATAGATATCCAACACCAAAAGGAAGTATTCCATCAGGATGCAAATATTCCAAGAAGAAACAGAACCACTATGGAGCTGCAGAGCCTTTTTCCTGAAAGACTGGAGGAGAGAGGATGTATTAGTCAGGATTCTCCCAAGAAATAGAATGAATAGGATATCGTGTGTATTTATAGAGAAAGAAAGAGAAAGGGAAATATTTAATACACAGAATTGGCTTACACAATTATGGAAGCTGAGAAATCCCACCATCTGTCATCTGCAAGCTGGAGGCTATGGAAAGCTGGTGGTATAGTCCCAGTTCAAGCCTGAAGGCCTGAGAACCAGGGGAGCCAATGGCTTAAGTTCCTGTCCAAGCACAGAAAAAGACCAACGTCCCAGTTTCATAGACAGGCAAAGGGAACCAATGCTCTCCTCCTCCACTGTTTTGTTCTATTCAGACCCTCAAAGGATTACATGATGCCCATCCACACTGGGAAGGGTGCTGTGCTTTACTCAGTCTACTGAGCCAAATGCTAATCTCACCCAGAAACAGCCTCATAGACACACCCGGAAATAACATTTAGCCAAATATCTGGACACTCAGTTAAGTTGACACATAAAATTAACTACCCTATACATTTCGTAATTCAATTCTTAATTTTAGAAAGATTGTACAGTATACATTATATAACACCCTCAATGCTTATTACCTATCAACATTTCACAGTAAGATGTATGCACATTCCCACCAAGTAGGATTTTTAAAAGGTTATAGAGATTATAAATAGCCTCATGTTAATTTAAGTCAGGTATTGCTGCCAAATATATATGCAAGACATACACACCTGTATAAAGAGATATAGATAGGTTCATCATTTTTTCTTTATTTTTTAAAGAACTTCTCAGATTTCAGAATTATAGATAAGGGTTGTAGTCAAAAGCCACATATATTATACTATGTCTTTTATCTTGCACGGAAAGAAAGACAATTTGAAGAGGACTTCTTTGAAGAATAAGTGGGAGATACAGAAGAAATAATTGCTAAAGTTTTCCACAGAAACTCTCAGAAGAATGATATGCCCTTTTTTTTTTTTTAAGATTTTTATTTATTTGATAGAGACACAGCAAGCAAGAGAGGGAACACAAGCAAGGAGAGTGGGAAAGGGAGAAGCAGGCTTCCCTCTGAGCAGGGAGCCTGATGGGCTTTATCCCAGAACCCTGGGATCATGACCTGAGCTGAAGGCAGATGCTAATGACTGAGCCACTCTGGCACCCCTGATATGTCCCTTTCATTACGATATACTGAACTGGTACCTAGCTCTGCCTGGGGAACACAAATGGGAAGAGACAGATCATCTGGAAAAAGCATTAGTGACATGGAGATCAGCTTGCTTTTCCAAAGTCTATCAGGGCAAAATATGCATAAATATTTTGCATGGGGGACACATGGGCATGTGATTCCTCTAGAGCCTAACCAGTGAAATCACCTACAGGGATAGAACAGGGATTCATTTCTGTGAATCAGCACAAACTGTCACTTACAACAATTTCTTATTTCCTCCCAGTTCTGTGGATTGACAGGGTTAACTCCTTCAGTCAGCTTACAGCCTGGATGGGGCAGGATTGAATAAGATGGTCTCACTTGTATTTCAGGAGGTTCAACTCCTGATAAGAGATGAGAAAATTGAGATGGTGGAGCTGGTCTCCCTCTCTGCCTAACTTGTCTTTCATCTCAAGCATCTTCGTATGACTGCAGAAGTATTCCAAGGAGATGAGGCCAAACTCGGAAGTTACACAATGTCCCTTCCAGAACATTCTACTTCATCAAAGCAAGCCACAAGGCCAACCCACATTCACAGAGTAAGGAAGTGGATTCTGCCTTATGATAAGGGAAACTGCAAAAAAAATTTGAGGTCATATTTAGTATACCACAAGGGGCAAAAGGATTTCAGCTGTGAGAACCTGCAAACAGGTCACCAATTCCCCAAAGGCCAAAAGAAGTCATAACCTGCAAGTCAGAGGATGGTTCATTCACCTGAATCAGGGAAATGGATGATGAGTGGTGTCCCCAACAATGGCTGAGTATTCCAAGAAGCAATGAAAACATCCAGAGAAACATCAGCCAAACCCAGAGTCCAAGAATATCCCTGTCTCCCTCCTTCCCACCTTTCTTTCCTCTGCTTCAACAAAGTTAGGAAATGAAATAAAATGGGGGAGGAAGGATAGAAACAAAAGCCTGGGAAAGAGAAAAAGGAGCTAACCCTCTTCTTAAACCTTTTATTTGCCAAAGGCCCCAGCTAGGGAAAAATTTAACTTAATATCAGATTCAAAGTTTGATTATAATATAGTACTGGCTACTTTGAATTATAAAAGTTACCTTTGAAACTTAAAATGACTATATTTTTTTTCCAGAGAGAACTGAAAATACACAGATCTGCCTGAATTTTCATTCATGAAAGGGAATAACTGCCAACATTGACTAAACTATTCAAGGGAAGATGAGAGACAAAAATAAGAAAACTTTCTGGGTGGCCATGTTGCCACTGGTCTTGATAGTAGAGCTTTAACATGTGTATTTGGTAGTGAGAACTCCAACCCATATCCTGTGAGAGCTACTGGTTCAGCATATTAATTTTTCTTGAAGAAGTGGCGAATGAGAGTATTATGTTACATTAAAAACAACAAAATGTCCTGAAAATTAGCTTGATACTTGCCCTTTTCTGGAATTTCATATATCACGTGCTTGCTCAAATCTCCCCAGCTGTCCTCTATGAACAGTACAGCTCATGTGCCTCTTTCCCTGACTCTCCTGTTCATGAAATCAGTATCTTTTCTTTCATCCAGCAATGGCTCCTTGCCACACACACATTCACATACACACATCTGATTTATAAAAATGGAGATTCCTGGGGCACCTGGGTGGCTCAGTGGGTTAAAGCCTCTGCCTTTGGCACAGGTCATGATCTTGGAGTCCTGAGATAGAGCTCCGTGCGCTCTCTCTCTCTCTCTCTCTCTCTCTCTGGCTCTCTGCTCAGTGGGGAGGCTGCTTCCCCCTCTCTATCTGCCTGCCTCCCTGCCTACTTGTGATCTCTGTCAAATAAATAAATAAAATCTTTTTTTAAAAAATGAAGATTCCCTAGGTCTTTCGGAAGAAAAACTTCTGCTATATTAAATTTCAAAACCTAGTTCCATAGGAATGAAAGAAATACATTGAATATATTAAGAATGTTAATCTGGTGGCCATATACAAGCTGAATTCAATAAACAAGTTTTAAAAGGGAACAGCAGGGGGACACCTGGGTGTTTCAGTCAGTTGAGTGTCTGCCTTTGGCTCAGGTCATGATCCAGGGGTCCTGGGATCAAGTCCCTTACCAGGCTCCTTCCTCAGTGGGGAACTTTCTTCTCCCTCTCCCTCTACTGCTCCCCCTGCTTGTGCTCTCTCTGACAAATAAATATAATTGAAATCTTAAAAAAAAAAAAAAAAGGATTAAAAAAAGAGAACAGCAGAATTAAAAGGGACTTAAATAGAATACAAGTGATATTCAGTTATATGCAAATGATAGTTAACTTGACAGAGAACCATGCTTTGCAGATGAAAAATGATAAATGACTAGTTACAGGTATGGAGAAAAGGGTCTACTTTTAGAACATTATAATGCTCATAGATCAAGATGATTTGAAGTTGTATTTGCATAATCAAAATAACAGAAATTAAGGCTTTCTCAAGATGATAGCACTGCATTCTGAAGGTGCAGTTTGAAGATCTAGATCAGCAAATTATTTTAAATAATTATCAAAATACTCCAGAGGGCGAAGACAAGATTCCTATGTACCAAATTATCAATTATCAAGATTTGTCATTCACTTAAAATGCTCCAAAACTAATCATGGTGAGGCACAAATCTGTGAACATATTATAAACTCCTGAATTGTATAATTTTACATGTGCAAACTGTATGGTATGTGGATTAAATATCAATAAAACTGTTACCAAAAAAGTTGCCATTTACACTGACAAAAGTCAGACTCTTCATTTAACTTAGGATAACTTAGGTTATCATATACATTCAAAACTGCTCAAGTTTATAGAATAATACCATATAAATCATTTAACATTCAGTACTCATTATAAAGTATTAAGAGAGCATCTAGTTTATAATAGAGGCTCTGTCGAGCTTTAGGAGATACAGAGTTACAAGACAGAAATAGACCTTGCCTTCATATTGTAGTCTAGGATTCGGACAAACAGAAAATTATAAAGCTCCATGGTATGCACTCTGTTAAGGAATGTACAGGATGTGGGAGGTGGAGGAGAATTTAAGCCATATTTGAGAGAAAGGTGGCAGGGAAACCTTTCAGGAGGAAATGGCATGTAAATAAAAACTTTAAGACTCAACATTAAAAAGAATGATACAAATAAAAAGCAAATCCTAATTCACATCAGGCGTGCTACATAGGCAAATATCTGAAGATTTTAAGAAACTGTGATCCATTTTAAGAATTGAATTCATGTGGGCACCTGGGTGGCTCCGTTGGTTGGGCCACTGGCTTCGGCTCAGGTCATGACCCTGGAGTCCCAGGATCGAGTCCCACATTGGGCTCCTCTGCTCATCAGAGAGTTTGCCTCTCCCTCTGACCCTTACCCCTTTCATGCTCTCTCTCTCTCCCTCTCATATAAATAAATAAAATCTTTAAAGAAAAAAAAAAGTATTGAATCAGTATGAAGAAAACAAGGAAACGTGCCAAGAAGTAATACTGGAGATGTTAGAGCTGCATGTGAAGTCCAGCTAACGGAGCCAGTGAGAGGCAGTAAGCAAAGGTATGACAGTGTTCAATTTGCAGTTTTTAAAGGTGACTCTGGTTTTATTGTTGAGGGTAGAATGAATGGAGAGAGCCAAGGCAGGAAACTGGGGCCCTAGGTGAATGGGGAATGATTGGAATGGAAAGGGTAGTGAGGACTCTCTCTCCAGATCACCTCTGTTTTCCCTGAGAAGTGGAAGAAACTCTATCTCTGGGATAATCCTGATGGGGTAGGCAGCTGGAGTGAGGTGTTTCCAGATCCAGATTTGAGGAGGGCAGTGACTATTTGATAGTATCACCAGGGAGAGTGTCACCTAGACTTCACCAAGAGAATACAAAAAGGTTACCAGGTAACGCTGATTTCTTGATTGTGTGTTGAGGCCAGAATTCAGAGTAGAACCATTAAACTAACAAATTTTTACCCTCTATTCCTCTTTTTTACCCTGAAAACATGTTCCTCTTTCTTCAGTGATACCACTCTTCATGAATGGCATCACCAAGCCTGGAGCCATCAAAGCCAGAAATGTGGGTTCACCTAGAACTCAAATCCTTGCTTTCTCTCTCCTTCACATTTCTCAAATTCACCTATTTTCCAGCAATTTCATGGCCTTTACCTTTAGCCCAGCCTGGATTCCTATAGAAGCTTCCTCCCTGACTTTGCCTTAAGCAACATTCTCTCTGGTGCCAAGTCATAAGGTGACCCTTGCCATTGGCACATAAGGCTGCTTAAGACTACTGTTGGCATTCCACATGTGACTGTTAGAGTTGAAGGAGGCAGAGAGTGCCATATTAGACAGAGTTTGAGGCCCCCTTCTCCCTCTAACACTTCCTACACCTCATCCTCTCCCTTACTTATCAGCTATCTGTATCCTGGTCTGCCTAAGAACAGGAAGATCTGGAGTAGAATGAGACCATAAGAGCTGACCTAAACCCATTACTGATTATTAGTGAAGGACATGCTTGCTCATTTTTGCTATCTTACTGGGGCCACGGGCAGAATGACTAGAAAACGTACTCACTATGCTCATCACTGAGTCCACTGGGAAGCCAGTCCAAAACGGGGACATGCCAGGACACCATGCAGACCAGGGGAAAGCACCTGCTGTAGTTTATGAAGGATGATTTGAAAGTGGGCAGCTCTGCCAAAGTTTGCTGGAACCCAATTCTATCATATCAGCTCAGTATCTGGTAGCTTTTTGGTGAGAATTTACTTATTCATTTATCTCCTCAAATACCTTCCATGTGTCAAAATAGTTCACCACGAGAATTCAAATATGATTAAGATACTGTTCCCTGCCCTCAATCTTGGTAGAGTGATAGCTGCAAACAGACAATTCTAGCAGATTCTGCAAACATATTTCAACAGAATCGAGTACAAGTTTCCAAGAGACAATGAGAAAAGGAACACAGGAGTGGACGTTACACAGTGCTTGTAGATAACAGAATGTCCAAACTGAATCCCAAATGATTGGCAAGTCTTAAGGTCTTTTTATCATGTATTCCACATACCACAGCCATGAAAAAATATGCAATTATAAATTCTGTATATACACTACTATCACAATTAATAGTTAATGAATCACTAATTACAGATACTGTGGGGCTTATTAAAAATATTATATGTAATATCCTATATCTTTCTGAAGAATTTCAATATTGGGGATATCATCTACTAAGTGTCTTGCGTGCCATTACTGAAGAAAAAAAGCTCATACTCACAAAAGGCAATGTGCTTTGTTCTTTGCTTGCCATTTGCTCATGCTTGCAATTAACATATTATTTTTAGAAGTTTTGGGGGTTTTTTTCAGGAAACTTTTTATGACTTTTGTCCATTTTGTGAGAATTAGTTTATTTAGAATGGGAGAATATAATTCATAAAGCCACTTAACTGGGTATAGATAAACAGCAAAACATTATACCATACAGTGTGTGAACAAGAGTGAGAGATTTGCCATGTTGACTCCTCACTGTGGAAACTCCTCTCTTTCTAAAAGGCCGCAAGAGCATCAAGGGCACTAGTGTCAAGTCAGAGTACATGCTTCCAAAGTTTCACTTTTTTCTACTTTGCAGACAGAAACAACAGAAATTGAAGGTGTAATATTTTTTTCCCCACATTTCAATGGATCATTCCATGCAAACAACACTTCAGCCCTTCTAGGAGACTACTATAGAGGTATTTGGCAGACACTGGCAATCTGTGTAAAGCTTTTGAGACAACAGACAACATACTGTCTTTGGAGAATCTCTCTATCATGAGCTCTGAAACTGGGGTTCCTGGACCTAGTTCTGGCTATAACCAGGAGAAAGATCTTGCATTGCTAGCATCTTAGTTTGTTGTTGTTGTTGTTGTTGATAAAATGGGGGATAATTGTGCTTGTAAGTGTTACTTTGAAAGTTAAAAACAATAATGTACTAAAATCATATCTTGGAATATTAATATAGGTTATATTCATTTTCCCACTTCTTTCTATGTGAATCTTTCCCCAGTAGTTAAAAACCTCCACCACCACTTTAGGAAGAAGGGTGACTGCTACAGTGAAAGAATAAAAGGATCAAGGGACAATCAATGGTGGGTTTGGTGTACTTTTTGTTTCTAAAAGAGGCAGTCTAGAATAAAGAAGGAGAAGAATGAAAAGGAGGAGGAGGAAGAAAATGAGGAAGAAGAGCTTTTCACAGCCAAATTAGTAAGTTTGGAGAGACTAGAAGAAAAACTAGATGACCCTACTCACATTTCCTAGAAAAAATAGGTGTGAGCCACTTGAACTCACTGGGAAAGGATAAGGGAAATTGTGGATGGAATGGGACCTCACTGAGAGTCAAAGGTAGGGAGATAGGGAACTGAAACTGAAGGGACTAGATGGAGAGGAGTGGGGTTGGCATACAAAGACTCAAACACTTTCAGGGGCCTACCACTCAGAGCATGTGGAGGCCAAGCCAGCCATCATCAGGGACCGCTAATGTTTACCTTGACGGAGAGAAGCCATGCCAGCTGCTCACCTCCTTACAGAAGAATGTGGACACTTGGTCAAGATGTGCCTACCTGATACTTTGCTGAATTCCATGCAGACTGTCTCTGTGTTCATGTGGACTTTCTTTTGAAGGTCCAAAATATTCTAAAGATTCCTGAGAGATAAAGAAGAGGTCCTTTATGCCCAGAAGACAATGGGTGTTACAGAAGGGAAAACTCTAGGACTGGACAGTACTTAGGTAGACCAAACAATGGGAAATTCCATTCTACTATAGCAATAGTCATCATCCTCATAAGAGCCAACATTTTACAGAGCACTGACCATGTTATTGGGCATATTGTATGCAATGCATCATTTAACCAGGGTCTTCATCTTTACCCTACACCATTCTTAACATCTACACTCTGATCCCTTCCAGAAAAAATGAGATTACATATGTAAAGTATTTAATGCTGTGCCTGGTGTATATGCTGCTTGCTTATGATTAGGACTTCAACATCATGGGAAGGAATGGGAGAAGACAGGAAACAGGTGGATTATCTGCTGTGATACTAAAAGTAAGACTGTATCTGAAACTTCTAAGGTTCAGACATCAAAGTTCAGAAAAGTTTATTTCATTTTTCCAGAGGATGTACTTTTTTTTAATTCCCATAGTTTATTCTTCTAGCCTCATGCCTGATGGTAAGAAGATGGAGCAAGAATCTAGAGTTCCCATTCTTGAAATGGTCCTTGTTTTTCTATCTCTATGTACAAAGACAGTAAATGACTGCTAAGTCTCACTGTCCTCACCCCCATTTACTGCCTCCCTCCCTAAGAGCTCTTGAATCATCTCTATATGCTATCCCAGCATTTTCCCCATTGAAGTGTTCCCCATTTCTCAGGTATCCACTCATCAAAAGTACTTTTTACTCCACTTTACTGTCAAGGAGGGAACTGAGTAAGGCTGGTAAGTCTGAGATGAGTGATGGTGAGAAATTAGTAACATCATTTTGGGCACACATTTAAGCCATGCCCTCCAACCCATGTGTGACTTTTGGATATATCTCTCTATTGATTGCACAGCAGGAAAGGAAAGAGTGTTCTTTATTGTGTGCCAAAACCACACAATGTACACAAAGCAAAATGCTCTAACAATAGTGTATGCTTTAAGAATATGTCAAATTGTAATTAAACATTAGCAAGTTGTATAAATAATATAAAGTAGTGCTTTATAAAATGCATTCACTCAACAGCCATTTCCTGAGCCCCTACCACATGCTAGGCACCAAGGACATAGGGTTGGAAAAAAAAAGACACAATCCCTATAGTTAATGGAGTTTGGAGTTTAGTGGAAGAGACAGATAGTAATTAAACAATCAAAAATAAACGCAAAACTACAATGGTGACACTTACTAGAAAGGAACATTATATGGTGTTTGGAAAGCACATTATGGAGCATTCAAGCTAGTCAGGTCAGGAAAGGCTTCCCTAAGGAAATGGAAACCAAACTTAAATATGAAGAATGATCTTTCCAGTTGAGGGGACTAATATATATTCAGTACCTACAATGCAGATCCCAATTATACCATTTCAAAACTCTGGTCTCTCCTCTTCTGTATGAATTTGTGAAAAATGAAAACAAGACCACAGTTTTGTTTATATAAGATCACATTAGACTTAAGAAGCTCCTTTCCAATGCAGTTAGCAGGGCAGAATACCTAATGCTAAAGCTAGCTAAGAAAACCTTGCTCAAAATATCACCACCAATGGGACAAAAACCAAATGTCATGATGGGTCAACAGCCTGGAAATGCAGGAGTTAGAGAATGAGTATTAGGAAAACAGTTAGTATACTATAGCCATTCACATGAGTAAATAAAACGTTGGAAACATAAACTAATTTCAACCTTTCTGACATGTATAAGATTTTCGGAATTCCAGTGAGTCCTTGTGTTTGGGCATAGCCTTAAAGAATGTTTTCATTAACTTCTACAGACTTACCTTGGCACATAAATGCTAAACTGTGGTTATTTCCTAGGATGAAACTTGTTTCTACATCTGCACATGCAGCGGTACCCAGCAAATCACTGAACCCTAAAGCAAACCAGAAAAAGCCATGACCTACACAAAACAAAACTAGAAACTTCTTCCAACAAATGCATGCTTACAAAAACAATTTCTAAAATAAGTGTTTTATATATGCCAGGGGGTTACCGTAGTTCAATGGTGGTATTTATTTGTTCCTTTAAGGTATTATTAATTTTCCTATTTTTAAATTCCCTGTACAGTTGCAGACTACAAGATTACTCTGATTATATAATAAATTATAAGTGCAATAAAATGCTATTTTGAAAGTATCATGCCCCCCTGCCTGTTACTGCTCCCCAAAGGAACTAAATAATTTTTGTCAATGAGCAATTCCTCCAAAAGCTACTTACCAAATGAGAAATATAAGCTAAAAAAGAACTTTAATAAAGCCAAATTTAAAATGGCTGTGCTTCATTCAATGCAAACATGACATTTAAATTAATAGCATCTATCTCTAGCCTTTAGGACATACAGCATAGTTTTTAAAACTACAGATGGTGTATATTTACTTCTGTCTCTCTTTCTGATTGTTAATGGAAATTTTTAAATAGTATTCTTACAGTTACTCTACTTCATCACCACCATGTTGAATTTAAAAATTAATATGGACTTAGTAAAGCCCATGACATCATTAAGGAACTATCAAGAAAATAAACAGTGATATATAAGATTTACTCTGTGAGCAAAAAATACCCATGATGCCTTTCTTTCCTAAACCAGGTCTCATCATGAAAAGGGAAACACATGCAAAATGTTTTTCACCTGTGTCAAGAAGTATCTCAGCTTCTGGGGCATTTTGTAAACTTTATAAGCAAGAGAAATATTGCATACAAATGATATCACACCCTATGTTTTAGCTAGTTGTGCCTAAATCCTTTGTTGATTATAGGCCATATAACTTCAGGCAGACAAAAGAAAAATAATCCCTATCATGGTGAATGCCAGTCTGTGGTGTTTATGAGTACCACCTGCTGTGTTAAATGACTCAAACATCTGTCAGGTGTGCTACATTATAGCCACAGGAAAATCTCTGTACAGGTTGTGTGCCAGGCAAAATGCTTTGTCTAAGACCTTGTCAATCCTGCTGATGGATGAGTTCAGTATTCTAATGAGTAAGATTCTAAATATGTTTCTACCTCGCCAGATATCTGGATCACATTGGGAGGCACAACTCTCAGACGACTAGAAAGAACAAGATCATTTTTAAAGGACAGTGCTTCTCCTGACTCATACAAATGTGTGGGTTTTAAGCTATCCTGGTGAGATGGTCTCCTACCCCTTTGTAATCCTTTTTTTTATAAGCTTCATTTAACAGGCTAATTTCCGTTTACTCAAAACAAATTAATTCCAAACAATTTGCAAAGGCTACCATACTTCTGAAGAGCATTAGTTACTGTTGGCTTTACATTTTGCATAGCACAACGTCTAAACCAATGGGTTTGCAGACACATTATTTAGTGAATTATATTTTAAGCTGTTCTAACAGTCACTAAATCAGATGATATTGTTTTGGTGGGATGCTATGTATCTGTTGCATGTAGATAACTTATAAGTAATAAATCCAAACACTTTTTTCATGGCCTTTCATATTCTAATATAAAAACAGAGGTTTATTTTTCTTTTCCATTGACTTTGGGAAGAGCATTATAGTAAACATTATCTATTATACATCAAGCATTTGCTTAAATATCACAGGATATTCATATCACAGTCTACATAAAGGTTTAAGTCCTGTCCTTCTAATAATGTAAAGGATGTTCATATTTTGTAAAACTGACATTCAAAGTTTACTATTTTTAAACTCTAAATAACATCTAACATGAAATCTAGTAAATTCTATTCCAAACAAGACAAAAGCACATCTCTAATGGAGATAGAGTGAGATGGACAAAGATAATAAAAACAATGAGCCATCAGTTAAAAATTACAGATCAGGGCGCCTGAGTGGCTGTCAGTTACATGTCTGCCTTCAGCTCAGATTCCTGAATGGAGCCCTGTGTGGGCTCCCTGCTCAGTCCGGAATCTGCTTCTTCCTCTCCCTCTGCCACTACCCCCTGCTTGTTCTCTCTTGCTCTCACTCACGTTCTCTCTCTCTGGGTCAAATAAATATTTTTTAAAAAAGAAATTACAAATCAATCTTTATCTATTCAAAGTGTAGTAGTACTTAATGTAACTTAATGAGGAAAAACTCACTAAGAATATTTCTTTCCAAGAAAACAACTGATTTCAGATAATGCCTTCAAAAATTCCATAACTTATATATTAGCCTTTACAAGTAGGTCAACACAGTCTTGAGGCTAGTGATTTAGCAGCACAAAAAGAAAAAAAAAAAAGAATTTTAATAGCACCAATGGATAGTAAATACAGAGATTATTCATTAATCACAAAAGGAGATTTTTCTGGGTCATTTATTGATTTTCCCATTCATTAATTTATTCATATTGTCACCAACACTGCAGAAAGAAGAAAGTTCTAAATAACTAGACAGATTTTTACCATCTTGCTGATTAGGTCAAATCATGAATTAAAATTATAGTGTATACTAATCATCAAACAAGATTTATGCCATGACAAGTCTTAATTTTTAGTTTTCAACTATTTTTACTGATTAAAGTTATATAGATACAGATACATGTGTACTATAGATCATTTAGAAAAAAATTAAAGATCGGAATTAAAATAAAGTGATCCTCAATCCTACCACACACATTTAGTAAAACGCAACCACTCCACTACAACGCAGATTCCTAAATCAGTTAACATACATATATAGTGCATATCTGATCTTTGTGGTCTGCACCAATGAAATACAAACAAAATACCAGTTGTGGAAATATGAATAAAGGACTCAGACAATTCAAAACAGAGGCTAATTATATGTCCAACGTGAAAAAGGTGGCAAACTTTGTTAGTCATGAGGGGAATAAAATTTAAAATAATTTAACATTCTCCAGAATGGCTACATGAAAAGGAGAGAAAATTCCAGGTGCTGGAAAGGATTTGGAGAAATGAAAACTTGCTTACAGTACTAGCGGGAGTATTGGTAATAATGACTCTGAAAATTGTTAGGCAGGGTCTTCTAAAGCAAATTATATACATGGTTTATGATTCAACAGTTAATCTCTAAATATAAATATACTCAACAGAAACAAAATATGTAGTCCACCCAACTCATGTACAAGAATATATAGCAGCTCTATTCACAATGGAACCAAACTGGAACATCCCAAACATCCAATAACAGTAGAATAAATAAATAGAGAAGTATAGTGATAAATGATATTCTCTTCACCAGTAAAATTGAACAAACTGTACCCAAAACAAATAGAAGGGTTTCAAACACACTGCTGAGTAAAACAAGATAGATATCAAAGTTTAAACAAGTGAAAGTACTGGGGAATAAAAAAAAAAAAAAAGCATGACGTTCTGCCCAGATCCTGTACCCCCATCTCCCTTATGGAACAAAAGCCTTAAACTGCTAGTAGAAGGACCGCAAAAGAAAATCTTTTTGCGCAAATCTTATTGCGCTTCAGAGTACTACTAAAATTGTCTCTTAATGGCAATGATATATCTCAAGGAAGGAAACAAAATAATCCCTAGGGACATAGGGCCTACATAAGAAGAAAGGAGAAAGTCTTCCTCTTCTGGTGCCAACCACCAAACTAAAGAAGCATCAAGTGACACCACTCTTCTGCTCAGAAAGGGGCAAGAAGATAAAGACAGACCCTCTCTGGTACACAAGTACAAAGGAAAGACCTAAAGCTGAAGAAAAACCTAATATTGAGAAAATCCATGTGGCAAACCAGCCCCCACCTTAAACTCAAGATAATTCTAAAGGAATTTGAAGCCTGTGGTACACAGAGGTTAACCACAGCTATATCACAGACCAAGTTCAGTTCAATTCCTGACAAACTGGCTCAACCCTCCATCCAGAGGCCTAACAATGTGGACCCATTTCCAGACATAAAAATCTATTCACTTCAGTCTCTATTATCCTATACAAGGTATCAGTTATCAACAAAAAAATTAAAGGCATAACAGGAAATTTTAAAAATTTACTTCCAAGAGATAAATCAACAAAATAAGACTTCTTAAATATGAGAACTATAACAAAGAAAATGTAAAGTAACTGAACATACTTAAATAGAAGCATACATGAAGAATGTCTTTGCCAGATTTATCAGTAGACTCAAATCAGCACAGGAAAGAATCCGTGCACTTGAACACAGATCAGCATATCAACAGAAATAACTCAAACTGGAATATTAACTGGAAAGAGTAGGGGTGCCTGGGTGACTCAGCCTGTTAAGTGTCCATCTTCATTCTCAGCTCAGGTATCAATCTGAGAGTCATGAGTATAAGCCCCATGTTGGGCTCCACACTGGGTGTGGTGCCTACTTCAAAACTAAAACAAAGCAAAAAACAGGAAAGAATAGAAAAAAAATCAGAGAAAACATCAAAGAGCTCTGAGATGGTATCAGACTGATATATAGGTCATTAGAACTATAAAAGAAGATAGGGAAGTAGGAAAAGTAAATATTTGAAAAAGTAATGGCTGACAGTTTTCCAAAACACATATCCAAGAATCTCAATGAACATTAGGCATAAATTAGGATACATGCAACACACACACACACACACACACACACACACTTAGACATATCATATTCAAACTCCTTAAAAGCAAAGAAGAGAATATGTTGAGGAAAAGCCAAAGATTAAAGGTGCATAGCATAGATCAGGAACAAAGATAAGAATTATGGCAAACTTATCACCATGAACAATATAAGCCACTTAAAAAATATAGCGACATCTTTAAATGCTATAATGCTAAAAGAAAAAAATGCTAAAAGAAAAAAAAACTGTTAATGAGGAATGTACTTTACTGTAGAAGTATAAAGTTCTACAATAGTAGCACAAAAGAACAAAGGAAAAAATTTAGAGTATCCTCTTTTTGTGATCCTTAAAGTACATATGAAGTGGTTCAATATTATTTGAAGATAGATTCTGATTAATTAAACATAACATATTGTAAATTCTAAGACAATCTCTGCAAAAAAATGTAAGAGATATGAATAATAAAGCAGTAAGGGAGTAAAACTGGAATTACAAAGATTACTCAATCCAAAAGAAGTTATAAAAAAGAAAACAATACAATTATCAGAGGACACTAACAGAAAATTGTTAGGAGGATGGTAGATTTCAATCCAACCATATCAGTAACACATTGCAGTAAAAGTGTGGGAAACTATAGGTCAAGGAAAAACTAATCAAAATAAAGATGAAATGGTTGTATTTATAGAAGATAACATCAATATCCAAGAAGGAATAAAAGTCTTAAATGCCTATGGAACAACAGAACTTCACAACCCTTAAGGCAACTGAAAAAACTGAAAGGAAAACTAGAAAAATTCACAGTTAACAGTTGACTTTGACATTCCTCTCTCAGTAATTGAGAGTAAAAATAAATAGAAATTCAGTTAATGACAGAGAAGACCTAAACTAGGTCATAAATCAATTTGACTTATTTGACATTTATAGAACACTCCACTAAATAATAAATATAAAAATAAAAAATTATTTTCAAAAGAATATGAAACACTTTCCAAGACAGACCACATAAAACCAAATGTCAACAAAAAGGATTTAAACAAAGTATGTTTTCTAACAATCATAGATTAAAATTAGGAACCAATACCAATAAATTATTTGGAAAATCCCCTAAATATTTGAAGATCAATACAATTCTAATGGATCAGGAGGGTCAAAATGGATATAACAGAATTAAATATAGTTTACACCAAATGACAATGAAAATATGTTAGGTGATGCCAGAAGCTAAAGCAGTGCTTGGGAGAAATTTATACATTAAATGCTTATTTTAGATGAGAGAAAAAAAATCTCAAATCAATATTCTAAAGCTTCCACTCTAAGAAACTTGAGGATAAAAGAGAAAATTAAGTCCCAAACAAGTAGAAGAGAGAAAATAAGTAAAACAGAAGTCAATGAAAATGACAGCAACAAAAAGTGGAAAAAATACATAAAACACTTGTTCCTTAATTGGGGGAAGAGCAGTAAAACTGGTAAACCTCTAGGCAGGCAAACCAAAAAGAAAGAGAAAGAAAGAAAGAGGGGCGCCTGGGTGGCTCAGTGGGTTAAAGCCTCTGCCTTCGGCTCAGGTCATGATCCCAGGGTCCTGGAATCAAGCCCCGCATTGCGCTCTCTGCTCAGCAGGGAGTGTGCTTTCCCTCTCTCTCTCTGCCTGCCTCTCTGCCTACTTGTGATCTCCGTCTGTCAAATGAATAAATAAAATCTTAAAAAAAAAAAAAAAGAAAGAGAAAGAGAAGGAGAGAGAAAGAAAGAAAGAAAGAGAAAAGAAAAGGAAAAGAGAGAGAGAGGAAAGAAGGAAAGAAGAGAGGGAGGGAGAGAGAATACATTATGAACATCAAAAATTAAAGAAACAATATCACGACAGGTTAATAAGAACACTACAAAAACTCCTCACCCATAAAATTAACAACTTAGACAAAATAGTAAAATTCTCTGAAAGATCCAAACTCCAAAATCTCAACTGAAGAATTAGATAAATTAACTATTCCTAAATTTATTAAAGAAATTGAATTTATACTGGAAATCTCTCCAACAAAGTAAGCTGCAGGCCACATGGTTTTATTAGTGAATTTTCGTCAACTGATCAATATCATACCTTGTTTTAGTGTGTTTCTGTTTTATGACACCTTACTTAATACATATTGTTCATCCATTGACACTGAACTCCCTGACCAATAGCAGTATCCTTCCTCCCTGAACAAAGCTTTATGGCCCACATGTGTTCCTTCTGTAAGTCCTGTCACTTAGGAACACTGCCAGCATTTCAGCAGTATACGGGGGAGGGTATTTTAAACAGTAAAATCACCACCAAAAAAAAAAAAAAAAAAAAAACCCACAAAAATATGAGTAACTTGAAAATAAGCAGACCATGAAAATGTTGCTTGTTTACAGTACCAGAGCTGAAACAGGAAAGCAAACCATCACCTTGTTTGACCTCTGCTGGGACCGGGCACACTAGGGACTCAAATTTTTTGCTGTTCTGTGCATGTCTGCAAATGTTGCAAAAGCACCATGAATGTTGATTTGGGGGTTAGAGATAAATTTTAGCATGTAGGCAAATTCACAAACAGAGAATCTATAAATAATGAGGATCGACTGTAATTCACCGTATCAACGGAATAAGAACCCTGTTATTATCTCAATAGAGGAAGAAAAATCTTTTGACAAATTCAACACCCCTTCATGATAAAACTTTGAACTGGTAATAGAAAGGAACATCATTAAGTGGATAAAGCACACCTACCAAAAAACTACAGCTCAGGGGCGTGGGTGGCTCAGTCATTATGTGTCTCCCTTCAGGTTCAGGTCATGATCCCACGATCCTGGGATCCCCCCCTTCATCCCCCTCCCAGGCATTGGGCTCCCTGCTCCCCAGTAAGCATGCTTCTCCCTCTCCCACTCCCCCTGCTTGTGTTCCCTCTCTCACTGTGCCTCTGTCAAACAAATAAATAAAATCTTAAAAAACAAAAACAAAAACTACAGCTCAAACTATACTTAATGGTGAAAGACTAAATACTTTCCTTCCCTACAACTGGGAACCAGACAGGGATTTCTGTTTTCACTATTCCTAGTCAACATCTTACTGGTTGTCCTACTCAGCCCAATAAAACTGGATGAAAAAGACCACAGATTAGAAAAGAAGAAATACAACTGTCCCTATTCTCAGAAAACAAAATTGTCTACCTAGAAAACTCCAAAGAATTTTTTTATTTTTGCATCTTATTTTAATTCAATTAATTAATGTACAATGTATCATTATTTTCAGATGTAGAGTTCAGTTATTTGTCAATTAAATTTAACACCCAGTGCTCATCCCATCATGTGCCCTCCTTAATGAATCTCAAAAAAAAAAAAAAAAAAGTGCTTAAAACCAAGTTTATCATGGTTGCAGGAGGATACAAAACCAGTGTGAACAAAACAATTTTGTTTATATAGTAGCAATGAACAAATGGAAATTGAGATAAAAATTGAAATTTGCACTGGCACCAAATAGAACACAGGTACACATTTTACAAAATATGTGCAAATCTTTATGCATAAAATTATAAAGGACTAATTAAAGAAATCAAATAATACTTAAATTAGGGGAACAATTAAACTATGTTTAATTTAAAATCTGGATTTAAAAACTCAACAGTGTTAATATGGAAATTATCCCCAGCTCATATACAGCATAATTTCAATTAAAATTTTAACGTTCTTTTTTTTTTAATAGACAAGTTGTTTCTAAAATCTTTATGTGAAAACAAAGGAACTAGAATAGCCAAAACAATTCTGAAAAAGAACAAATTTAGAATACTTACACAACCTGATTTCCATTCTTACCATAAAGATAAAAGACAGTGTTGTATGTGGTCTGGGGGGGGGGGGGCGTGTGGGGAAAGGACATCAAGGGAACAGACTAAAAAGCCCAGTAATAAATCTACTCATATATAGGCAATTAATTTCTACAAGGATGCAAAGTAAATTAGATACGGAAAGGATATTCTGTTTAACATGTGGTTCCAGCATATGCAAAAGAAAGAATTCCTCTTCATTCCGCACATTCAGCACAGAAAATTTACCCAAAATGGATCATAAAACACCTAATGGATTATTAAACACCTAAATCCATAAAAATTTATGGTGTCTGATATAACCAGTCAAATAATCTATATCTTTGTTGATCCTTTTTTGTGAAATTGTACCCTCGACTCCTGAGAGAGATGTGTTTAAAAAAAAAAAAAAATCACTCCAAATTTTCTATTTGTGTATTTATCTATTAAGCCTGTCAGGATTTCCCCCCCTCCTTTTTTTTTTTTTTTAAGATTTTATTTATTTATTTGACAGAGAGACACACAGAGAGGGAACACAATTGGGGGAAGGGCAGAGGTTGAGAAGCAGGCTTCCCGCTGAGCAGGGAGCCCTAAGCTGGGGCTGGGGGGGGCTCACTCCCAGGAACTTGAGATCACGATCTGAGCCGAAGGCAGCTCAACGACTGTAAATTCCACTTAGTTAACATACAGTGTAATATTAGTTTTGGGGATACAATATACTGATTCAGCCCTTCCATACATCACCTGGGTGCTCATCCCAAGTGCCCTCCTTAATCCCTATCACCTATCAATGTCAGTTTTTGATTCATGTTTTTTGAAGTTGTTATTAAGTACATATACATTTATAAATTATTATGATTCATCAATATATAAACAGAATTATCTTCTTGTCTCTTGTAATCAACCCTTCTTGTCTTGAAGTCTTTTCTTACATTAATATAGCTATTCCAGCTTTCCCAGTCTTATCATTTGCATAGTATATATTTTGTCTACTTTGTAGATTCACCCTATCTGTCTTTGTGTCCAGCTGCATCTCTTGCAGACAATACCCAGCTGCTTCTGCTTCTTGTTTTCTTGCCCACTCTGAGAAAGTCTCTTTTTTCCTGTCCCCCATCCCCTCTGGCAACCATCAATTTGTTCTCTGCATTTATAGGTCTGTGACTGCTTTTCGTTTTTTTTTTTTTTTTTTTTAGATTCAACATATAAGTGAAATCATACAGTAGTTGTCTTTCTCTGATTTATTTCACTTAGCCCAACCCCCTCTACAACCCTGTATGCTGTTGCAAATGGTGAGAGCACATTCTTTTTTATAGCTGCGTCATAATCCATTAGAGGAAAAAATCGATCTTTTGATTAGAGTTTTTTGCCCATTTTACCTGAAGGTGTTTTTTGTTTGTTTGTTTTATGTTATGTTAGTCACCATACAGTACTGTGTGTTGAAGGTGTTACTGAGATGGCTGTATTTAGATCTGCCATTTCGCTGTTTTTCTATTTGCTACCTACTTCTTTTTAATCTTTCTCCTTTCCTGCCTTATTTTATGTTAAATTATTTTGAGTATACCATTTTCTCTCTTGGCCTAATAGGTCTAACTCTTTGCATTTTCTTTTAGTGTTTGCAGGGCATTGCAACATTCATCTTTAATTTAGTGCAAACTTTTTAGAGTTAAATATTGGAAACTTAGAGCAATATTTCTACAGATATCCCACATTCCTTGTGTTATTGTTGTCATACATATTACATCTACTTTGTCTATATTTTATAAACCCAATATTCAGTTATAACTTTAGCTCCGAGCCACCACACACCTTTTAAAATACTTAAGATAGAGGGGCGCCTGGGTGGCTCAGTAGGTTAAGCTGCTGCCTTCGGCTCAGGTCATGATCTCAGGGTCCTGGGATCGAGCCGTGCATCGGGCTCTCTGCTCAGCAGGGAGCCTGCTTCCCCCTCTCTCTCTGCCTGCCTCTCTGCCTGCTTGTGATCTCTCTCTGTCAAATAAATGAATAAAATCTTTAAAATAAAATGTGATTTTATTAGAAAAAGAAAAATTAAATCTTTTATATTTACCAATATATTATTTCTTGTGTACTTCATTCCTTCTTATAGATCTGAGTTACCATCTGTGTCCTTTCCCTTCAGTCTAAAGCACTTCCTTTAGAAATTTAAAGCAGGTACACTAGATTCAATGGATATAAAATTATTAATGGACAATTTTGACAGTTTGAATATGTCTTTCCAATATCTTATGGACTTTGGTTACTGATAAGAAGTCAATCATTAATGGTACTGCTATTCCCTTGCGTGTAATTTGTTATACTTTTCTAGATGCTTTCGATGTTTTTCTTAATCATTGACTTTCAGTAGTTTGACTAAAACATGACTAACTGGAATTTTGTTTTTATCTTCCTTGAGTTTTATTAAAAATTCTTGAATCTTCATTTTCATACTTTTCCCCACGAATTTGGAAGATTTGGGCTATTATAAAATTAAGATTCTCTTGGAAGACTTGAGACTCTGTCTCCTTCCTCCTGAGACTCTCAGTCTCCCTCTTTCCCTTCTAGAACATACATTATACACACGTTGGACTGTTGGATATTGTTCTGTAACTCCCTAAGGTTCTGCTTAGTTTGGTTGTTGTTGTTTTTTTTTAATAAACTATCTTCTTCTGTTATTCACATTAGGTAATTTTTATTGATCTAAGGTCAAGTTTACCAATATTTTTTCTACCACCTTCAAATGTTGATCAATTTTTCCTTTTGATTATTGTAAGTCTAGAATATTTTTTCAATTGTTTCTCCTTCTATGTTGATAATTTCCTTAACTTCACTCAGAAGATCAGTTTATCCTTTATTATTTGAGCACATTTGCCGTTAATTTTTTGAACACATTCATAATAACTGTTTTGATATCTTCATTTGTTAAATCTAGTTTCTGGACCCATTAAAAGTCAACTTCTACTGATTGCTTTTTTGACCCCTAAGCATAGGTCACTTTTTCCCATTTTTTTGGCAGGTCTAGTAATTTTTAGTTGAAAATGACCATGTAGATATTGCAATCTGTAGTCTACTAAGGACTGTTTCTTGTCCCTGTATTTTGTTATTATTCTAATACACAATTACCTATTCCAGATTCAAAATGTAAACTCGTCCTCGTGCATTTTGCCACAGGTGATATCTCTGCTTGATTTTTACAAATTCCCAAAGTTACATTTTTTAGCTTGAGAGAGTCCCCAGCATCTGCTAGTTGAGCAGTTTGCCAAGCCAACTACTTGAGCAGAGTGTACACATAGATTTGAGGGTTCACTGCCACTAGGATCACATGGCTTAAGTGATTCCCCTTGAGTTTCAGCTGTTTTTCCAGTTTCAGGTTCTGCCCTCTGATGTCCCAAGCTCATTATGCTTCAGCTGCCTGCCACCAAGCTGTGCATAGTTTGGGAAATATACTCAGTTAAAACAGCAGCAAACACAAGTCTCATGCAGTGCTACTCTGTCTTTCAAAGCTTAGTTTCTTCTCCAATCTCTACTTGCTCTGGGGTAGTCCCTCTAGGTTCTTCTCTGAACATGCGCAGTTTAGTATCCGAGATTTCGGCAGTACACACTGGATTTTGGGTATCATCCATTCTGTAGTTCTCACGGGATTTCCCTCTTAAAATTACAGCCTTCCTTCCAGCCCTGACCTGGTTTTTTGTGTTTTTGCTTTGCTTTGTTTTGTTATCATCTCTACCCATAAACGTGTAGTTTTTCTGCTGCCATAGACGTAGTGGTTGAAGAGAACTTACAGAAAAAATAATTACAAATGCTCAATTTTTACCCTGTACAGTTAAAATTTTTTCAAGAGTAAAATCTTCTCCAACCTTTATATAATTTAAAATGTTTTCCAGTGCTTCTATAATTTTTTGTACAGTTTTTACAACTACTATCCCCCAAGAGTTGGCGTTACTAGTTAATTCTATTACCAATACTCTAAAAAGTATTTAAAGAGTTGTTATTGCTTTCATTTTTATTACAGAAACAAAACATGCCTATTACAGTAAAGTTAGAAAACATAGGTATGCAAAGAGGAGAAAATGAAAATTACTTGTAATCTAACTATCTGTAGGTAAACATTGATCATATTTTGCAGTCTATCATTTCTGCAATGCGATTACCAATTTTCAACCATAAACATTCCTGAAAGATGAGCAAAAGTCATTTTAAAAATGACTTTTATAACATACCAAACTTGGATATATTAAAAGAATAAGAAAGAAATATTATGAGAAACTTAATGCCCAAAAGAGTGACAGCCTAAACAAAATGGCCAACTGCCTTTAAAGAAAAGAATTACCAAATTCTTAAAATCTGTGGAGAGCAGAGGTAGTCAGTTTTAGATGTGTAGGCAACCGGGTATCTTTCTGGAAGTTCATGAAGGAAATCAGGTCTGCGTTAATAGATTTTGGAGTTATCAGTAACTAGATAAAACTGGATAGAGACCATATCCTGTTGGCCCTTGTACAACATGTAAAAGAATTTTGTCAGGGCACCTGGGTGGCTCAGTGGGTTAAAGCTTCTGCCTTCAGATCAGGTCATGATCCCAGGGTCCTGAGATCGAGCCCCGCATTGGGCTCTATGCTCAGAGAAGAGCCTACTTCCTCCTCTCTCTGCCTACTTGTGATCTCTGTCTGTCAAGTAAATAAAATCTTTTAAAAAAAAAGAATTTTGTCTTTATTCTAAAGGCAATAGACACCACTGGCAGGTTTTAAGCAAGAAGTTGAGGTGAAGTTTGCCTTTAGAGAAGTTCAATAAGTGCACTTCAAAGACTTTATTGGAGGAGAGACAGAGTATACAGGGAAATAAATTTAATGACTATTTCAGTAGGTCAGATGAAAATGATGGCCTATAGTGATTTTGATGAAAGGAGGAAGACTTATGAGATATTAAGAAGGTAAAATCAAAAGGGTTTGTTGATGGATTTGATGTTTAGAATGAAAAGCAGTTTCTTCTGGCCTGTGTAACTACATGTGAGATTGCCATTCACTGAACTAAGGAAAGTGCATACCATACATTCCTTTTATTTATATCTACTTGGAAAATGTGTGAGCCTCAAGAGAAATTTTTCTTATACCTTTAAAACACTTCATCCCAAAATTAACATAAATATAGAGGGAACATATCTCAACACTTAAAGGCCATATACAATAAACTCTCAGCTAACATCATACTCAGTGATCTAAGATTAGGAAGAAAACAAGGGTGTCCACTCTCACCACTTTATTCAACACAGTATTGGAAGTGCTAGCTAATGAGGCAAGAAAAAGAAATAAAAGGCATCCAAATTTACAAGTAAAACTGTCCCTATCTGCAAACGGTGTAATACTATATATAGAAATCCCTAAAAACTTACCAAAAAAACTATTAGAAATAAGTGAATTCAGTAAAGTAGCAGGATAGAAAACCAATATGTAGTAGTCTGTTGTGTTTCCATAAACTGATAACAAACTAGCAGAGAAAGAAATTAAGCAAATAATCCCATTTACAATTGCATCAAAAAGAATAAAATAGATAGGAATAAATTTAACCAACAAGAAGAAAGACCTGTCCTCTAAAAACTGCAAGATATTGTTGAAAGAAATTGAAGATGACACAAATAAATGGGAAGATATTCCATGCTCGTAGACTGAAAGAATACATATTATTAATAGGTCTATACGACCCTCCAAAAATCTACAGGTTAAATGCAATCCCTATCAAAACATCAATAACAGCTTTCACAGAACTAAAACAACCCTAAAATTTGCATGGAACTATAAAAGACCCCAAATAGCCCTAATAATTCTTCTTGAGAAAAAAATAACAAAGCTGGAGGTATCACAATCTCAAACTTCAAGACATACTACAAAGCTCCAGTAACTGAGTTAGATACTAGCACAAAAATAGACATACAGATCAATAAAACAAGATAGAGAGATAGCCAAGAAATAAACCCATAATCATGAATTATCATTTAAAGGGGGAATGTCTTAATCTAGTTATGCTCCACCAAATAAATATCTTTTCACTTGAACCAATGCTCAGATAATATTGGATATACACACATGATTGGGTCTCTAGGCTTTAGAGAGAAAAGAATGAGAAGACTGACAATCTGAATGGCATTCTGAGAGGCAATGGCAATATGTTGATCTCTTCCTTTCATATATGAAAAGGTTGGAGATTATTCTGTCCCTTCCTTACCCAGCACATGCAAAGGATTTGACCGTGATCTCTAGTCCATGACCTGATGGTGCTCATGCATTGCTATACTTATTTTTAAGATTGAACCCTCTGCATAGGAAGCAGCATACCATTGATACATGTCATATATAATAACCTGAAAATTGTTCTTTACTTTCCTTTTGTGAACCAAGCTTCTATGAGTGGAAGGGAGTCAGGGGAAATCAGGACCGTTTCTTGGCAATGAAAAGAGAAGAGAACATGAGAAACCAATCACAGGGAGGAGAGCACAGGCTTCTACCCAAAGGGAGAACAGAACATGTAACTCATTGGATGCTATAAGAACCAGAGAGAAGGCAGGAGAGAGATGTTCTCCAGGAAGAACTGGGAAGAGAGAAGGATACCCAAAAGGTTTTTTACTGAAACAGAAATTGAATTAACCTGAAAGGTACTGCATTTTAAGCTACTAATTGACTTAAATGGATAAACTGAATTCTTTCACACACATTTGCATGTCTTGCCCCAATCCTGAGAGAAATGAACTAACATGTATATTGGGTTGTCACGTCAAACACATTATTAATCAGAGATCCTATCCAATAGCATGCTTTACTAAACAATTTCAAATAGACATGAAATCAAGAGGTTCAGTTAAAATAAACAGAAGCCTAAATCATCAAAGGCAGCTCCCCAGGTCTTTCCTTCCCATCTAGAACAAAATGAAAGTAGTTCAGGGAGTTCCTCACACAGCAGAAAGTGTTTGGATTATAAACTACGTCTATTTTACACTCCAGAGTGTTGAAAAGCCTTTGTGAAGTTCTCCAGGAAACCATACCTTAACCTCTGGGTGCTACTTACAGTAGCTAATCCTCACCTAGAGACATTCTGCTTCGGGCATTTCAGAGATAAAAATACATTAGTGTATTTATTCAGAAGTCCATTTGAGATTAGACTGGTCACCTGATTCTTTTCTCCTCCCCACAAGATCTCCCTCTCCATACGCATGTGAGGACAGATTGTGGGTTGGCTGCTCTGACTTCCTCCCGTGCAGTAAGTGGAACAATAACAGAAGAGTAAGAGTAAAGAAAGTTTTACTTCTGCACTTATGTGTCATAAATTCCAATTTCATGTGATCTAACTAGTTCAATTTTGGCCATGATCTGTCTTCTCATTTAAATGCTATTTTGTCATTTATTTCAGGAGACAGCAGGGTCCTCTACACTAGTCTTCTTTCCCTAGAAATCTTAATTAATGCCTATCACTTTGAGCTCATATTTTGGAAATCTTACTAAGGTCCTTACATTTGGAAAGAATAAACTGACTTCAAGATAGAGCATATTTAAGCACATAAAACTTCAGTAACTAATTTTTCAAGAAAAAAACATTGTCAAATATGTTCTATTAAGAAAAGTCACCCCAAAATTTGTTACGAAAACATTTTCAATGCAACATAGTAAGTGGGCAGTTCTTACTGTCTACATACATTGGATGCATTTAAGACTAAGAGTTCTAAAAATGCCGTAAGTCAGAGTCTTGCTAAAATTAGGTAAGGGATGTTCACAAGCAAGCAAACAGGTACGGTCCAAAAGTAAATGCTAAAATTAAGACTTCACATAGTTAAAAGTCTTCTTAAAATTTACTCAAGTCGTTGCAATTTTTTTCCGGCTGTAGTTGGAATAGATGTTACCTTCTGCCCTGAGAATTTGAAGTTTCTTGAGTAGTGTGCCTTCTGCAACTCTACATTGTAACATCAAGACAATGCAGGGCTGCCTACTTGATTATTTCCTACATTTCAAAAGAAACTCCTATCTCTGTACTGTTTTTTTAACCCATTTTTTATTTTTATTAGTTTTTATTGGTTCGAGTGACTAATGATTAACAAATACTTTTTTTAGGTTGAACCCCATTTGGAAATCATTAGAATTCACTGTTTTTTACCTGAATATTTGGACTCAGATAAAATAATATGAGGTAGGAATTTTCTTCCCAAAATAATCTGGAATGATAACATTATCCCAGGAAGATCTGAAATGAGTTGGTTTTTATTTGAAGTTGGCTTAGGAGTGAGTGAAGTTCATTTTATTATTCCTCTACTTGAAAATTTTAGGCTTGTTTTATTTTGTAACAAAAGTTTTGAAATATCTTACTAGGCTATGAAATTCTCATTACTCTCTTAGTATTGTAGTATCTTCATTCTAGTCACTGTGAGAGATAACCTCACCATTTACTGTCAAGAATTTTCCTTCTTTGGGGCACCTGGGTGGCTCAGTTGACCTCCAGCTCAGGTCATAATCCCAGGCTCCTGGGATTGAGGCCCGCATCAGGCTCCCTGTCAGCAAAGAGCTTGCTTCTCCCTCTCCCTCTGCCTGCTGCTCTGCCTACTTGTGTTCTCTCTCCAGCGCTCTAATAAATAAATAAAATCTTAAAAAGAATTTTCCTTCTTAGCCCTGATTAACACTAGAAGTAAAAAAAAAATGTTTATTTTATGTAAGTAAAAAATATTTAGTGAGCAATTCATCTTGTCATTTGTGATGATTTGGCTTTCTATTCCATCCCTCCGAGTCTCTCAATGCTGGCTAAAAAAATTTAATTCCCAGAACACCTCAGGAGAGAGCTTCAGATATTCCAATTTTGTTATTATTTTAGAAGAAAAGAGACTTAAAAACTTGTTCAAGGTCATAAGCAATTTGCTGTAAAAATCTGCCCAGGAAACCAAAACTACATGGTGCTAGAAATGAGTTCTAATATTCGGAGGTTTTTCTGGATTGAGACTAAACTTGAATCGTTGCTTTGATTGAGACTAAATTCGATTACAGACAGTCCTGTACTTTTCTGAGCTAGCATTCTCCTATCTGAGAGTCATTGGTAGTTATGCACTAACTCAAATGAATCATCTCCAAATTTAAATCAAAACCGTGTTTGGCAATCACTACAAGCTTTATGGATCCATGCCAAACTCACTGGCAGCACTCTTCATCAGTCATGGGTTTATGACTCAGATCAGTCATCATGAGTAAGGACTGCCAATGTCACTAACATACACCACGGCTGAATAATCAGTGTTATGCACCCTAGTGAGGTAAGTTATAGTAGATGCATACACAGGAAATGGATGTTGTCATATCCATAAGAAGAGTGAAGTTCTGACCATTATTTTTAGAGCAGAGAATTTCCTGTTCTGATAAATATAATCCTTCTCTCATAAATAACCAAATATTTTGAGTCTACACACTAAGCTTTGACTACAATATGTTTCAGAATTGGTACCAAAGATATTTCGTTAAAATAGATTTCCCAGGAAACAAAATGCCAATGGAAAGCCCTGAAGAAAATGTTGAGATAGAAAATGTGCTTATATTTCCTTATTTGCCCTTAATTAGTGAACTAGAGAACATTTTAAAATTTCATGAAGGTTCATAAATATCATGAAATTATTTCATACATGGCCCTGAAAAAGGGAAAAGAAATAATTAACCCAATTAAATGACCTGTTAGTTTTTAATTGCCACGAAACAAATGATTACAAACTCAGAGGCCTAGGACAGCCCCATTTATGGACTTACAGTTGTATAGGTCCAAAGGCCAAACCAGCATAGTTCGGTTCCCTGCTCAAAATATCACACGGCTTGGGCTGCCTGGGTGGCTCAGTGGGTTAGGCCTCTGCCTTCAGCTCGGGTCATGATCTCAGGGTCCTGGGATCGAGTCCCACATCGGGCTCTCTGCTAGGCGGGGAGCCTGCTTCCTCCTCTCTCTCTGCTTGTGATCTCTCTCTGTCAAATAAATAAAATCTTAAAAAAAAAAAAATATCACACAGCTGAAGCAAGGTATAAGCCAAGCTGATTTCTTGTTAGGAGTATCTGGGAAAAAGCCAATTCCATACTCACCTTTGGAAGTAGTAGAATTCACCTTCTTGCTAAGATAGACCTGAGGTCTTGTTGCCTTGCTCGCTATCAGCCAAAATGAACACCCTTCGCTTCTGAAGGTGGCCCACATGTTTTGCCATCCAGCCTTCGTAGTCAGTTCAGAAAAGGCATGTCAAATCTTTCTCCTGCTTTGTGTCTCTGAACTCTGTAACCAGCCGGAGAAAAATCGCTGCTTTTAAAGAGCTCATTAGAGTAAATATGTCTCACCTGGATTATCTCCCTATCCCAAGGTCAACTCATTTGGGACCTTAACTGAATCTGCAAATCTTTTAACAGCAGTACCTAGATTCTTGTTTAATTAAATAACTGGGAAAAGGTGTGTGTGCACGTGGGGCCAGAATCTTAAGGGGCAACCTTAGAATTCTGCCCATCCCGAATGGTATTGTATAAAATGAAATGTTACTGCATCCAAGAATTGATAACAAATTATCCAAATGATGGTCTTAAATTCCCTTATATACCTTGTGTCTTACTGGATTTGGACTGCTATAAAAGAGTACCATAGACTGGGCCCCGTATAAACCACAGAAACTTATTTCTTGCAGTTCTGGTGCAAGATCAAGACAGATTTAGGGTGTGGAGAGAGCCCCCACCTGGCTCACAGATGGCTCTCTTCTTGCTATATTCATATAAGATGGAAGGGGCAAGGGAGGTCTATGGGGTATTTTTTTTTTTTAAGATTTTATTTACTTATTTGACAGACAGAGATCACAAGTAGGCAGAAAGGCAGTCAGAGAGAAAGGGGGAAGCAGGCTTTCCGCTGAGCAGAAAGCCCGATGCGGGGCTCGATCCCAGAACCCTGAGATCATGACCCGAGCTGAAGGCAGAGGCCTAACCCACTGAGCCACCCAGGCGCCCCTATGGGGTATTTTTTATGAAGGCACTAATCCTATTAATTAAGGCTCCACCCTCATGACCTAATCAATTCCCAAATGTCTCATCTCAAAATACCACCATATGTGGTGGAAGGTTGAACATGTGAATTTGGGGAGAAACAATATTCAGTTGATAACACCTGTTAATACATACACACGAGTCTTGTGCATCAGAATTTTTATTTTACTTTTATTTTTTCTGTTTGATTTTTTTTACTTCATTTTTATTGAAGTATAGTTGACACACAACATTAGTTTCCAGTGTACAGCATAATGATTCAACAATTCTGTACATTATGCTATGCTAACTACACCCTAAGTATAGTTATCATCTGTCACCATACTACATTATTACAATATTACTGACCACGTTACCGTTACCTAAGTTCTACTGTTCATCCCTGTGACTTACTTATTTTACAGCTGGAAGTTTGTACCTTTCAGTCACCTTCACCTATTTCATCCACCCCCCCAAACCTTTCCCCTGTGGCAACCACCAGTTTGCTCATTGTATTTATGATCCTGTTCCTGAGTTTTATTTGTTTGTTCATTTATTTGTTTTGTTATTAAATTACACATATAAGTGAAATCACATGGTATTTGTCTTTGATTCATTTCACTTTGCATAATATCTACTAAGTTCATCCATGTTGTCACAAATGGCAAGGCGCCCCTCTGCTCATTTTTAATCAGATATTTTTGGTGTCAAGTTGTATACATTTTTAAATGTATTTTGGATATTAAGTCTTTTTTGAATGTATCATTTGCAAATATCTTTTCCCATTAGTAGACTGTATCTTTGCCTATCAGGCAAGCCACTATCATTCTTCTCATTAATTCTGGTAAGAACTAATTTTTTTTCTGAAAAAAATATCAGGTAAACTCAATGTTTACCTGAGTAAAGATTCTTCGACTCATCAAAGTGACCTGGAAGGTAATCAGACTTTAGAACGAGCATTCTTATGACATTAATATTGATTATTGACAAGTAGAGTAATAGTAATACCTGAGATAAAATAGTATACTGTCATAAAAATCATTGCTTATAAGAAATAATTCAGTTTCCATCAACAAATTTTGTTTTGTTTCAACCAGGCCCCAAAGAACTAAGTCTTCTAAAAACACAGTACTGCTATTTCATAACACTGTTCATATTAGCATGTGATAACAAGGCATGGTAGACAGAATCATTGAGGAGGTAGGCCAGAAAAAAGTAAGCTGTGTGATGTTCAGACAAGAAACTAAAATCAAATACAGTGTTAATCAGTTGAAATGAATTTGGAATTCAGGTCTCTATCCAAGATAGAATACTCAAGATGCCAAAATCATTGAGTTAGAATCTGTGTCCAAAGATAAAGACTGAGCAAATACCTAGTCAGAAACAGAAATTGTGTACCAGTAAAGTTTTAGAATTGAGGGATCTCAATTGGCTATAAAAAGAGTAATATTACAAAAACATGAACCATATTATTCATAAACTCTTCAAAGTTTCCCCATTGTATTTGGTATTCTAAATCAAAATTTCTTACTGTATCCATCAGAATTTGATTAAAATAATAGTAATTCATTCTATGAATTCTTTCTGTGAGGGTTTAATTTAAGAATTAGGGATTTTGTACAACCATAAGAGCTTAAGCAACAAGGATCAAGGGAGCTACTGTTGAAGGATGGGGCCTAACACCAAAACATGGCAAAATGATGTTCTCAAGAATCTTTGTTTGTTACTACTATCTTATGTTTGTTACTAAATAAAATACACTTGATTTTTAATATTGATCTTACATCCTGAGACCTTCCTAAACATGCTATTTAGTTCTAGTTATTTTGGGGATTTTTTTTTTAAGATTTTATTTATTTACTTGACTGACAGTGAGAGAGGGAACACAAGCAGGGTGAGGGGCAGAGGGAGAAGCAAGCTCCCCAATGAGCAAGGAGTCCCTATGTGAAGCTCAGTCCCAGGACCCTGGGATCATGATTTGAGCCTAAGGCAAAGGCTTAAGCCACCAGGAGCGTCAAGGCATTTTCATTTACACCAACATACTTGACAATAAAGACAGTTTTATTTCTTCCTTTCCAACATAAATGCCTTTAGCCATCCATCTTCCAATGTTTTTTGCCTTGAGAGTCAGCCAACTTTTTCTACAAAGGATCAGATAGTAAATATTTTAGGTTCAGACAGTTGCACATTCTCTATCACAACCTCAACTCTGTTGTAGCAAGAAGGCACTTATAAACAATACGTAAATAACAGGGATCAACTGAGCTACCAAAAAAAAAAAAAAATTACAAACACAGTGGCAAACCATATTGGGTTCATGGGACATAGTTAGCTCACTCCTGACTTAATGCACTAACTAAAACCTCTTTAAATGTTGAATAAAAGTGGAAAGAATGAACATTTGTGTTCCTGAGCTTGGGAGAAAAAAGTTTAGTCTTTCCTCATTAAATATGATGTTAGTTGTAGGCTTTTTGCAGATGCCTCTTACCTGGTTGAGGAAGTACCCTTTTATTGGAAGTTTGCTGAGAGTATTTATGTAAATGGTAGTTGGATTTTGTCAAACTCCTTTTCTGTGTCTCATGAGATGACATTATAATTTTACCCTTTATCTATTAATAAATTGAATGAGTTATAATGTAAAGCTTATAAAAAACTGCCTTTTCTTTAAATATTTGATATAATCCACCAGTGAAACTAACTGGACATGGTATTTTATTTGTAGGAATATTTTCACTACTAAGTCAATTTTTATTTATTATGTATCTATTCAGATTTTCTATTTCTTCTTGACTTAGAATTTTACTAATTTCTGGGTTCTTTTAGAAATTTTTGCGTTTTACCAAAGTCCATATGTACATTCATAATTTTCTAATTCATTTAATTTCCATAAGTTTGTGATGTCCCTCCTTTTTTTCTCATTAAACTTTTGTTTTACTGAGTCTCAAAATTCTGTGACAGTTTTTTGGTCAGGTTGTTTCCATTAAAAAGTACTGATTTTAAAAACTAATAACTTAGAACTGCCACACACACAAAAACACAAATGGTTCACAAAGCATACTTCTTTCCTTCTGAAGGTTTTATAGTACACCCTCCTTCCTTCCTAATTTTGTTAGTTTGTGCCTTTAGTCATTTATTTTCTTGGTCACTATAGTTAAAGTTTCTCAGTTCTGTTTTTCTCTTCATTACCAATTTTGACTTTATTAATTATCTCTATCGTTTTTCTGTGTTCTATTTCATTGTTCTATTACATTCTAGTCTGTACTATTTCATTCCTTCTGCCTGCTTTGGGTTAAGTTGATCTTTATTTAGTTTGTTAAGGTACAAGTTTAATCATTGATTTTAGAATTTTTCTCTTTTTAAATATAGGTGACTCAAGTTATAAATTTTCCTCTAAACACTGATTTAAATGCAACTATTGGGGCGCCTGTGTGGCTCAGAGGGTTAAGCTTCTGCCTTCGGCTCAGGTCATGATCTGAGGGTCCTGGGATCGAGTCCTGCATCATCTCTCTGCTCCACAGGGAGCCTGCTTCCTCCTCTCTCTCTGCCTACCTCTCTGCCTACTTGTGATCTCTCTGTCAGATAAATAAAATAAAATAAATTAAAATAAATAAAATCTTTAAAAAATAAAATAAAATAAATGCATCTATCTAATTTGATTATGTTATATTTCACTCTTGTTCAGATAAAAGTATTTTAAATTTATCTTGTGATTAAATCTTTGATACATAAGTAACTTAGAAATATATGTAATTTTAAAATATTTGCCACTTTCCCCAATTTTTTCATTTGTTGATTTCTAATTTGACTCAAATGTCTTCATTTGATTTAATGCTTTTTAATTTATTGAGATTTGTCCCATGGTCCAAAATATGGCCTATTTTAAAATTTGTTCAATATGTATCTTAAAAGAATGTTTATTCTCCTGTCATGATGCAGAGTGATGATATAAATTCAAGTTAGATAAAGTTGATTCTTAGATTTGATTAGATCTACTGTATCCTTTCCAATATTCTGCTCAGTTGTTCTATTAACTTTTCAGATTTAAGAATTAAGTTCTCCAATGATTTGTTGAATTGTCTATTTTTCCTTTCAATTTTTGGGGGGTTTGATTTACTTATTTTGTATCTATTGTTAGGTGTGTACACATTTGTAAATGGTATATATTCGTAACATATTGGTCTTTTTATCATTAGGTAAAATCTTCCTGTTACATGTAATATTCTTGGCTTAATGTGTATTTTGTCTAATATGAGAATAACCACTCCAGATCTCCAGTCATTACTTTTTACATGGTATACTTTTTCATCCTTTACTTTCTTTTTCATCCTTTATTTTCTACCTACTTTTGTCTTGAATCTATCCTGTGTCTCTTACAGAGAGAGCAGATAGTTGGATCTTGCTTTATTTCTCCAGTCTGATGATCTCTGCCTTTTGATATGAGCCCTTCTAAGTAAATTCTTAGCTATTGTATTCTTCAAATCCAGAATTTCCACTTGGTTTCTCTTTTCATGGGTTTTAATCTCTTTATCAATATCTCTATTTACTCAGCAAGTGTCAACATGCTGTTCTTTCAGTCTTTAAACTTGTTTCCCTTAATTCTTTGAACATAATTATAATAGCGCCTTTGAAATCTTTATTTTCTAAATTTCAACATCTGGGCTAACTCACAGTCTCTAATTGCTTCTTTTTTCCTGATTAGGGTTACACTTTCTTGTTTCTTTTCCTTTCTCATAACTTTTGATTTAAACTACCATTTTAGATGCTGTTATATACTGTAAACACTCTAGATTTTGATATTATCCTCCCAATGGTTGTGGTTATTGTTGTTTGTTTATTTGTTTCTGTCATGAGCATGCTATGAAGGCACACACATGAGTTGTATCAATGTCAGCTTTATTCAATCATAAAGTGAGGTTAACATAACAAAACTGTAAAGCAGTTTCAGGATTCCAAACTCAATGACATTCCATTACATGTTTAACTTGGCTTCTTACATATCACACAAAGCAAAACACAGTACAAAGTCATACAACAAGGGGTGCCTGGCTGGCTCAGTCAGAGGAGCATGTACTCTTCATCTCAGGGTCATGAGTTTGAGCCCCATGTTGGGGGTAGAGACTGCTTAAGTAAATTAAAAAAAAAAAGTCACATAAGACGATACAACAAAGGATAGGAAGATTTTTTTTAATTTCTTTTAAAATCAAGTTAGTTAACAAATAGTATATTATTAGTTTCACAGGTAGAGTTCAGTGATTTCATCAGTTGCACATAACACTCAGTGCTCATTGGATTACGTGTCCTTCTTAATGCCCATCACCTAGTTACCTCCTCCCCCTGCCACCTCCTCTCCAGCAACCCTCAGTCTGTTTCTTAACTCTCCCTCCCTGATTTCATCTTACTTTATTTTTCCCTCCCTTCTAGGGTTGGGAAGTTAACAAGCCAAATGCAAAGTCAGTCTGTAAGCTGTTGAGATGAGGCCTCCATGCCCTCAAGATCAGTTCTTATGCCATTTATTATGTTCAAGTAGTGGAGAACCTCTGTTGTGTTCAGAGATCAATTGGGCAGATCCTTTGGTGGCAGATGGCTTTTTGCTGTGGTCAGACGTGAATGGGTCAGTGTCTGGAAAGTCTGACAGTTTGCTGTAAAAAATCCTCCGTTTAAAAGGAGTTTAATCAGTCTGGGGACTTCAGAGACCTCCTCTGGTTCTGCTGGTTGTCACGTTTGGATGTCGTCAACCTTTACTGGTTTCGGCAATACCTGGTCTTGGCTGCAATGCCTTCGGCTGCTTGCACAACTGCTTGACATTGTCACTGCTTAACATGAGGGACTCCATCTTGCTCTCTGTAGTTTGCTTGATCATTTAGTAACCTCCCTGGATGAAATCTGTGGAATATGTCTCACTTATAGGACGTCACTGCTGATGTCTATACTCAGGGAGGTTTTTAAATTCTTGTTTTAATATTTAAGATTGGCTTCTTAGGGACTGGTTCTATATCCGCATAAATAATGGTCAGCCAATTATTGGCCATAGGTTGTGCACAAACACCTTAATCCAAGAAAGACTTCTACCCTCTGCCCAAGGATCTGTGTACTGGTTGGGGAACCCATTAAAAAGTCAACATTTTTCAGGTGTGGTCCTGGTTTTGCTTTCTTCATCAGGCCCTCTTACGTACTATCTGTGCATGAACACAGCCTCCCATACCACCTGTGATTTCTTAAAACTCTGGAAACTTTTCAATCTCCCAAGAACATTTACATTGACTTCCAGTTAGCCAGGGATGTGGAGAATATTTACCAAGTCCTCCTATGTCTACTTCATTTTCTGGATGTCCTTGTTAAATGTCTGTCTAGGTCATTGTCTACTGCTTGCTGCAGCCAGAATAACGACCTCAGACTAGCCCAGCTTTCGGCCTTACCGGATAACTTGGCATCAAGAGCACTACTTTTACTGACAACACTGCTGAGCAGGGTTATCACCCTCCACTCCAAATCAAGATAGACTCCTCCAAAGTAAAGCTTCTGGTGTTTCTAGTCTTCCTGCCCTGACAGAATAAAATGCAACATCCAAACCAGGATACGAGGGAATAGCCGTAGGCAAAAATGCCACTGATTCCCACTGATCTTATCTGAAGTTCAGTAATTTTTTATGAATTAACACTTCTCACTTTGTTGTATGACTCCGGTAGAGTTCAAGAGCTCCAAGTCCAAAATGGTCGTTTTTGACAATATGTCCAGTTTTATAGTTATTTTTTGAGGTAAGAATTTTCTGACCTCTTCATGTTGCCAAACCAAAAGTTTCACCTCAGGCATGACCTTTTGATCTAAGATCAAAAGCTCTCTTATCTCTGTATTACTTTTAAGCACAGTATTGCCATGCTTATGGTTTTTCTTCATTTAAGTGGAGATACTGAGAGGAAGCAATTTTCACTTTCATTACCCAATCGAATGGGAACAACTCAGTGGCAAAAAACAAGTACCAATTAGCTAAATGAAAAGTTCAAGCTGTGAATTTATCTTCAGGGCAAACTGCAATGATTTGAAGGGCAACAGTGGGAGGGAAAGTATATGAGCAAGACAAAATAGGTACTTTGGAGGTGAGACCTGCTTTTGTTGTTCATTATAAATTATAGATTGATTGATGGACTTTGTATCTACATTTATGATATATAATTATATAATTTATTTAGACTGTAGCTTGGATTGAATGCAGGTCACTGAATTAATTTGAATAAATTAATCTGAACAAGATATTTATGGAATAGTTATTAAGTTTAATCCTTTTACTTAAGAGCATAAGAAAAAAATTTTTAAGCGAAAATGAATTTTTGGGACTTCATCAAGATCAAAAGCTTCTGCACAGCAAAGGAAACAGTCAACAAAACGAAGAGGCAACCCACTGAATGGGAGAAGATATTCGTAAATGACACTACAGACAAAGGGCTGATACCCAAGATCTATAAAGAACTCCTCAAACTCAACACACACAAAACAGATAATCACGTCAAAAAGTGGGCTGAAGACATGAACAGACACTTCTCCAAAGAAGACATACAAATGGCTAACAGATACATGAAAAAATGTTCATCATCATTAGCCATCAGGGAGATTCAAATCAAAACCACACTGAGACACCACCTTATACCAGTTAGAATGGCCAAAATTAACAAGACAGTAAACAACATGTGTTGGAGAGGATGTGGAGAAAGGGGAATCCTCTTACACTGTTTGTGGGAATGCAAGTTGGTGCAGCCACTTTGGAAAACAGTGTGGAGATTCCTTAAGAAATTAAAAATAGAGCTTCCCTATGACCCTGCAATTGCACTACTGGGTATTTACCCCAAAGATACAGATGTCGTGAAAAGAAGGGCCATCTGTACCCCAATGTTCATAGCAACCATGGCCACAGTTGCCAAACTGTGGAAAGAACCACTATCCCCTTCAACGGATGAATGGATAAAGAAGATATGGTCCATATATACAATGGAATATTATGCCTCCATCAGAGAGGATAAATACCCAACTTTTGTATCAACATGGATGGGACTGGAGGAGAGTATGCTGAGTGAAATAAGTCAAGCAGAGAGAGTCAATTATCATATGGTTTCGCTTATTTGTGGAGCATAAGGAATAACACGGAGATGTGGCGGGAAGGAGAGGAGAAGTGATTTGGGGGAAATTGGAGGGGGAGACAAACCATGAGAGACTGTGGACTCTGAGAAACAAACTGAAGGTTTTCGAGGGGCAGAGGGTGGGTGGTTGGGTGAGCCTGGTGGTGGGTATTATGGAGGGCACGTATTGCATGGAGCACTGGGTGTGGTGCATAAACAATGAATTCTGGAATACTGAAAAGAAATTTTAAAAAATAAATAAAAATTTTAAAAAACAAAAAGAAGAAAAGTTTTTTAAAACCTATCTGACATGTATTTTACATAATAAAAATGATGCCTGGTAAAAGATAAACCAAATTATATGCCTGTCAAGAAAATTAAAGATATACAATACAATAACTTAATTTTAAAAAATTGAAAATAATTAAAAGTTGGGGAGCCTAGGTAGCTCAGTCAGTTAAGCATCCCAATTCTTGGTTTCGGCTCAGGTCATGATCTCAGGGTCATGACGTGAAATGCTGCTCAGAGTCAGGGCTCGCACTCAGCAGCATGGAGTCTGCTTGTCCTTCTCCCAACCCGTCTGCTCCTTTCACCACACCCGACATGTGTGATTGTGCTCTCACTTTCAAATAAATAAGTAAACAAACAAATAAATAAAATCTTTAAAAATAAAAGAAAAGAAGTAAAGGTTAGGGGGAAAGAAATTTTTAAAATCTATTACTACCAAATATTGCCAAAACTATGGGAACTCTCTACATGCTGGTCGAAGGATAAATCACTACAGCTACTTTGGAGAACAATTCCATGTTACCTAATAAAGTCTTTAAAAACACAATTATACAACCCAGTAATTCCATTTCTTCCAGGGAGACATAAACAAGACATCTCAATTAAATAAATGCACTAGATCTAAATGTATCAAAACAGAATAGGTTTAAAATATAACAATAAGTTAAAAAAACTAGTTGTCAAAAGATATTGAGTATGTTACATTTATTTGTTATGTATATGTTTATGTATAAATGTAAGAAGTTAATTTTAATATGGTAAAATAGAGGAATATGTTACAAATTCATAGTAGAGCCTGATTCTGGGGAGGGGATGAGGAGACTATGGTATAGGGAAGGAGTAAAATGGGATTTCAAATCTCTCAGTAAAGATTTGAGTGTAGAAAAGAAATGGAAATATTGACCCCATTAATCCTCACTCATAGTACTTGTTGTACCTAATATTTTTCTCTGTGTTCCTAGCTCTAAAGATATGCAACATTTAAAAAAAATGTGGTAAGATAATACCAAAAACAAATGGAGCTATCACACATGACTTTGTTGTACCCATCTAAATTACCAGCTAAGAGTATCAACTAAATCATTTCCAAAGTATTGACTTTAAGGAATGTAAGTGAGTTATGGAATATTCAAAACACTTATATTAATACATTATTTACATTCAGCACATGATTATTCAGGATTCTCAACTTGGTACAAAAGCACTTTCAGAGAGATCCAATCAAAGTAAAACTTGACATATGAATGCATCTTTAAAAAATATATGCCTTAACAAGAGTCTAGATGAGTTATAGGTTTCTCTTATCCCTCTAATATTTCAAAACAAAAAGCTGCACTATAGCCAGCATTCTTTTTGGTCGACAATACAGTTTGCCTCTGGTGCTCACTGCCCCGTCCATGAAGTTCTACCACGTTACCCTATCTAATCCTTATTTCATAGCAGTACTATAATCCTGAAAATAAAGGTTTTTCTGTCCAAAGAATTGAGAGGGCATAATAATTTAACCATCTTGGATAGATTTGCTCTAAAGCATGATTACTTAAGTGAATATCAGTCTTATAAATTTCACTGTGTATTTACTTATAACTTTAGATACTTTCCTTTTCACCTGATCTGGAAGTCAAGAGACCCATGTCACAGCTCTGGATTTCTACTTTGGGAACCTGAACAAATCTGGGTCTTACCAATTAGGGGGCAAAAAATGTGTGGGGCAGTCAGGTAACTTTAATTCCCTTCCGAACATAAAATATTCATCAACTTACTTGAGCAACTCACTTAACATGACTACATTTCCATTTCCTTATCTTCAAAACACTAGCTGACCTACCAAGAAGGATTAGTGTACAGTTTAAAAAGATAATATATGTAAAGGATACTTGGAACTGTATCTCGTTAGTGACAAAAGCTCAGTAAATGTTTGCTATAACCATTATCATCATCATCACTGTTTTTATTAGTATCAGTAAAAGTTTTAATAACCCCAGAACCTAGCTTTATGAAAGTCATTAGAAACATTCACTTATTGCATCTTTCAGCAAATTCATCTAACTGCTTTAAACTTTCTATGTTTTTATGCAGATCAATGATGCACATCCAGGGAATAAGATATTTAAGATAGCAATTATAATTAAACCGCCTCAATTTCTCTGTGGAAAAATATGCAAGACAAAAATACACAAATGCAATGAGTGTGAAATTATAGTATGTTTCTAAGAGAGGAAAGTACCTAAAGTTATAAGTAAATACACAGTGAAATTTATAAGACTAATATTCACTTAAGTAATTGGTTTTATGTTCCTTAACCACTTGTTCCACTTCTTTTTTTTTTAAGATTTTATTTATTTATATGAGAGAGAGAGAGCGCACGCACAAGCAGGAGGGAAAGGGAGAAGCAGACTCCAAACTGAGCATGGAGCCCAATGTGGGGCTTGATCTCACTCCCGACCCTGAGATCATAACCCGAGCTGAAATCAAGATCTGTCACTCCACTGACTGAACCACCCAAACACTCCTACATATTCCACTTCTATTACTAGAACCCTTCTTGTGTTACTTCTTATATAAGAACAAACTCCTTTCCCAAATTCACAAATAATCTTTCCTCTCTTCTCTCAAATAATATTAGATAAAAAGGTGATACTCTTTCTTTTAAGATTTATTTATTAAGAGAGTGAATGCACAAGGGCAGGGACAGGCAGAGGGAGAGGGAGAAGAAGACTCCAAGCAGTCTCCCCGCTGAGCGCAGAGACCAAGGCAGGGCTCAATGTAACAACCTTGAGAGCATGACCTGAGCTGAAACCAAGAATCTGATGCACCCCAGGATGATATTCTTAAAAGAAAACCCAATCTGACCAAGGTCAGGAGCCAGAATCCTTCAACAAGCTTACCAAAGGACTATAATCCATCTCCACATTTTACAGTGTAGGCTGATTATAATCTGTATCAATAATTGTTGTGTCCTTTAGGCTCATTTAGTTGTGTGACAGAGGCATTTACTAAACACTCTATCATGGGCTCCCCCACATTTCAGAACACTCCTACAGTCTGGCCCAGTGCCATATGACTAGTTCTGGCCCACAGACTGTGCACAGAAATAATATATATTCGTTCCAGACCAAGCATTTAAAAGCCAATATATAAACCTTCTGCTATCCCTTTACCTGCTGTGGCAACAGTGGAATCTGCTTATTGAAAGGGCAACATCACAAGGTTAAAACAGCCTAGATTTATTTCTAAGTCCATTCTTAGAAGGTAGCCCTCCCATATAACTGCAGACTTAATGTGAGAGAGAAATTAACTTGCATATGTTAAGCCACAAAAATTTCAATTTTGTTTTCTTAACAGAACATAATCACTTTGCAGTGCTGTAAGTTGCCCATCTCCATAAGCTAGTTGGCAACTGTCATACAACTTATGTTCATAGGTACAGAGATGTCATGAACAAGTAGTGTTCTTTGAATAAAATATTTTGTCACATTAAGATTATGGTAGCAGATTGTGAAGGAACAAGAGAGAAAGAAATTGGCAATTTCAGAAAGAAAAGATATGTCCCAAGATAATGACCACTCACTTCACGTAAATCCTGTTTCCCTGCATAAACTTATGTAAAATATAAATATAAAGGGGTGCCTGGGGAGCTTAGTCAGTTGAGCATCTAACTCTTGCTATTGGCTCAGGTCATGATCTCGGGGTTGTGGGACCAAGCCCAGTGTTGGGCTCCATGCTCAGTGGAGAGTCTGCTTTGGATTTTCTCTCTCCCTCTCCCCCTGCCCCTCCCCCTGCTCTTGCTCATGCTCTTTCTTTAAAAATCAATCAATCAATCTTAAAAACTGTGTGTGTGTGTGTGTGTGTGTGTGTGTGTGTGTGTGTGTGTATTCATATGGTACCTGGGTGCTGGGTGGCTCAGTCAGGTTAGCTTCTGGCTCTTAGGGTCAGCTCTGGTCATGATCTTATGGGTCATGGAATAGAGCTCCACGCCAGACAACATGTTCACTGGGGAGTCTACTTGAAGATTTTTTCCCTTTGCCCCTTTCCCAACTCCTGCTCGCACTCTCTCTCCCTCTCTTTCTCTCTCTCAAACGAATGGATTGGGGCGGCTGGGTGCCTTGTCAGTTAAACATGTGCCTTCGGCTCAGGTCATGATCCCAGGGTCTGGGGATCGAGCCCCACTTTGGGCTCCCTGAGCAGCAGGAAGCCTGCTTCTCCCTCTCCCACTCCCCCTGCTTGTGTTCCCTCTCTCACGGTGTCTCTCTCTCTGTCAAATAAATAAAATCTTAAAAAAAAAATAGAAAAATAAAATGAATGGATAAATCTTTGAAAATATATATATAAATATAAAACATATCTCAGATTTATAATGAAGTGGTCCAGTTTCATTCTTTTGCATAAATACCCTTTATTGAGGAGACTGTTCTTTTCCCATTGTTCATTCTTGGCTCCTTTGGCATAAATCAATTGACTGTATGTGTGTGGGTTTATTTCTGAGCTCTATTCTGTTCCATTGGTCTATGTGTCTGTTTTTATGTCAATACCATAATGTTTTGATTACAATAGCTTTGTGATGTAGTTTGAAATCAGGTACATGAAGCTTCCAGCTTTTTTTTCTTCTTTCTCAGGATTGCTTTGACTATTTGAGATCTTTTGTGGTTCCATATCAATTTTAGGATTCTTTGTTCTATTTTTGTGGAAAATGACATTGAAATTTTGATAGGAATTGCACTGAATCTATAGATTGCTTTGAGTAGCATGGACATTTTAACAATATTAATTCTTCCAATCCATGAAGACACAATATCTTTCCACTTATTTGTGTCTTTTAAAATTTTTTTCTTAATGACTTACAGTTTTCAGGAAAGAGATCTTTCATTTCCTTGGTTAAATTTATTCCTAGATATTTTATTCCTTTTGATGCATTTTTTAGTGGGATTATTTTATTGATTTCTCTGATAGTTCCCTATTAATTTATAGAAATGCAACAGATATTTGTATATTGATTTTACAGCCTGCAACTGTTCTGTATTTATTTATTTATGTATAAATAAATATATTTATTTATTTATAAGTTCTAACAAATTTTTGGTAGAGTCTTTAGGGTTTTCTTATTATTTCTAAATATTATGTCATCTGCAAATAATGAAATTTTACTTGTTCCTTTCTTTTTTGGATTTGTCTTTTATATCTTTTTCTTGCCTAATTCTTCTGGCTAGGATTTCCAATCCTATGTTGAATAAAAGTGGCAAGAGTGGGCTTCCTTGTCTTATCCTCATCTTAGAGGAAAAGCTTTCAGCTTTTCATCACTGAGTAGGATGTTAGTTGTGGGCTTCTCATATACCACTTTTATTAAGATATCAACCATTTAATAAAAGAGCAAAGCTTGTAGGACTAAGATTTTGGAGGCAGATGTACCTATGTTTGAAACTTGATTTTGTAGCCTACTAGCTGTGTAAACTCGGGTAAATTATTTTGTTTCTCTGAATTGTTCTCCAATCTGTAAAATGTGGATAGTATTAGATACATTATATGTTAATTTGGGGATTAGTGGAATAAAATATGTATATAGAATACACAGTGGAATGCAATTGTATTTGGAAGTTGGACCTTTAAAGAGGTTATTACATTAAAAGGAGACCCTAGTCCAATCTGATTGATATCCTTAGAAAAGGAAGATATCTGACACAGAGAGACAGCAAGGATTAACATGAGCAGGGGAAATTCCTGTGAGGACCCAGCAAAAAGGTAGCAATCTACAAGCCAAGGAGAAAGTCCTCAGAACAAACCCAACCTTCATCTTGGACTTCCAGACTCTAGAACTGTGAGAAAATTAATTTCCATTGTTTAAGCCACTCGGTCTGTACTATTTCGTTATGGCAGCCCTAGCAAACTACTATAAGATAAAAGAATTCTAGCAATCCACATATTTTAAGGAATATGGGAATTATAAGTCAGGAAATTTCATAATATATTCATAAAGAAACTATAAATGTCTCCATTATGCAAAGTCTATTAAAATGTCCAGAATTTTCTTTCAAAAACTTCACACATTTTTCCACTTAATTCTATAAATGAATTCCTTCCCCTTGAGCACTAAAATGCAAAGTAAATAAGAAATGGTTATTCAAGCTTAGTTTTCAGTTTTACTTCATACTTCCACAACTGAATTGTTTTCATCCGTTTTGTATTTGACAAGATTTAAGCTATATTGTAGACTGAATTATTTTCTGAATTGGGCAGGAGACAAAATGTCACGCATAACCTTGTTTATTTGAAAAATATATTGTAAGTTTCAAAAAACAATTTTAACATTGAATCTTCAAAATATAACCCAAATATCATTTAGGAACTACCTTGTACCTTAATGTACATATGCTGTGATATAAACTTAGTAAGTACCAAAGCATACCTTAAAAGCATGCTAACTGTATATAACATCTGACCAAATTTTTTATTACAAGGATCCTAGATTTCTTTTTTTATTGATATCCCCCTTAAATCAGTGCTGAGAAGAACACAATTGAGTTAGAAGCTGTATTTAGAAGAATTGTACTTTGCTGTTAGTTTTTACTGGTCTCCTTTGTCTAACTTACAGTAACAAGATTGTTCTATGATTTTTTTTCTCACTCTTCCATCATCTACCATAGCCTTTGAGAGGACCATGAAGGGATTTGTTGGCAAGATTCCTACTGACATCATCTGCATATGTTTTGTTTCATGGTTTATCTGTGGCATCATTAAATATGTGAATTATCCTCAAAATGAGGTTCTTATTACTGGCATTTAATTATTGAGTACTAAGTTAACCTCAATGACATGTGAGCAAATCCCTCCAGTTGTTGAAAAATATACAAGATACAACCAAGTCCATTTCAAATAATGAAGAGAAATCACTCCATATTTTTTAAAAATCTGTCATATTTACTTATTTTTACAAAAGCCATCTCCTTACTGGAATTATTAATCTCAAGAAACCAAAGGACAGAACATCAGGCAATCAACATGTACAAAGGATATATTCTTATTTCTTCTACCTGTGATTGATATTTTAATAGATACCTACTACTTTTGTGCTTTTCCTGGAATGCACTCAGATGTCACTTCTCTGCTGTCACCATGTTGTATTTTTTTTTTTTTTTTTTGGTCAGAGACGGAGAGAGAGTGAGCGAGCACAGGCAGACAGAGAGGCAGGCAGAAGCAGAGGGAGAAGCAGGCTCCCTGCCGAGCAAGGAGCCCGATGTGGGACTCGATCCCAGGACGCTGGGATCATGACCTGAGCCGAAGGCAGCTGCTTAACCAACTGAGCCACCCAGGCGTCCCACCATGTTGTATTTTTAAAAGCCACATATTAGTTTCATTTCCATGCGTTACAGTATTCAATGCTAGTGGAACTTTTCATTTTTCTTCCATGTTTTACTTTAATACATTTACATCTATAGAAAATGGAACTATAGCACGGTAATGATACCTGTCTCTGTACCAACTCAAAAACAAACTTGTTTAACTAAGAACAGGAGAAAATTTATGTTCATATTATTGACATATAAGTATATAAAAAGCAAGACTACCATTATTTACAAGTGGTTTATTACTTTCTTTTCTGAATAAATGTACAGAGGTTGGCTAATTACACACTGAAAATGTGGAAGAGATTTTTATACCTTTTGAATGCAATTTTTTTCACATAATTACCTTTAAAGTAAGACAAGCATCTTTGTACTTTCTTAACTATAATAAATGTATATCCTCTACCATACTTTATATACCCTAAATACATTCATTAAATACTAAAACTTTGTCATCAGAAGTTCATTTTCTTATTCTAAGACTTGTACAAGTGTAAAGGTTCAAATGTGGTAAAGTTTCACTATAATACTTTACTCAGGTGATACCTCAAATATAACACATAGTCATTAAGAGCCTACAATATGCAAGGTACTATTCTAAGACTTTAAAGGAATCAGAGATAATTAAGACATTGTTCCTATTCTCTGGGCAGTAAAACTGACACCACCTTGCTGCCACTATAAAATAAGTCCTATATGAAATGCTATGCCAATACTTGAAAATAGATGCTTTTAAGGACAAAATTTAAGTGAATAATATATCAAAAGAGAAAAAAATTACGTAAAAGTAATTGAATAAATTATAAAATATATAGCCCCAAGATGAACCAGTTGCTGGTAGCTTTATAGGTGAATTGCATGTGTTCTTCAAAAAAAAAAAGGAAATACATTCCATGAAAAGATAATAGGGGAAAAGCTACACAGCCTGCTATGGACATAGATGCTGAAAATACATTTTATAAACATGAGTCTTAATATTTCACCTGAAGATCTCCCCAAATGGCCCACAGATACCCACACAGTGCTCCATATGCCTCAACCATACACTCTACCATCCCATGGCCTGCTCCCTGGGTGTGCTCTCAGCAGCAGTGTGAGTGAGGTTTATAAAACAGCTAGTGAGCAAGAACAGAAAGTCAGCTGAATCTGCAGGCCAGAAAAGACCACAAACTTGAGCTCTAACCCCATCTTTGGGAAAACAAAACAAAATAAAAACCCTCACCTTTGTCCATTGCTGGTTCCAGAGGAGGCATATAAACTTAAGAATTCTGTCCCAAGACTGACCAAGAAGCATGAAGCAGGTGTACCCACGTAAGTTCAGGATAACCTCGGAATCTCAGCAGGGGTAACAGAAGGTATCTCTTTCCAAAGACAGTTAGTAAAGACTGGACAAGGTAACTCCTACTTCAAATGTGAAGAAAGCAATACAAGAATTCAAAGAACACCAAAAAACCAAGGTAACATGATACCACCAAAGAATAGCAGTCTTCTGGTAACTGAACACAAAGACTGCTGCACCTTAAGATATGTTCTGCAGATAAAGATTTCAAAATAGCTGTTTTAAGGAAACTCAATGCGTTATAAAAACACACAGAAAGACAATCCAATGAAATCAAGAAAACAATAATTGAGGTTTAAAAAAAATGTAAAGTTTAGCAAAGAGATCAGAGAAAGCACTAAAAAAGAACCAAACAGGGATGCCTGGGTGGCTTAGTGGGTTAAGCCTCTGCCTCCAGCTGAGGTCATGATCTCAGGGTCCTGGGACCCAGCCCACATCGGGCTCTCTCTTTGGCGGGGAGCCTGCTTCCCCCTCTCTCTCTGCCTGCCTCTCTGCAGAGATCTTGTGATCTCTCTATCAAATAAATAAATAAAATCTTTTTAAAAAAAGAACCAAATTTCAGAACTGAAGAACAAAATGAATGAAATGAAAAATGTCACAGAAAGCATTGCTATCAGAATTGATCCAGCAGAAGAAAAAATCTGTATGATTGAAGATAGAACTTTGAAATTATCCACTCACAGGAAATCAATTAAAAAAGAATGAAAAGGATGGGTGCCTGGGTGGCTCAGTGGGTTAAAGCCTCTGCCTTCAGCTCAGGTCATGATCCCAGGGTCCTGGGATCAAGCCCGCATCAGGCTCTCTGCTCAGCAGGAAGCCTGCTTCCTCCTCCCTCTCTGCCTGCCTCTGTGCCTATTTGTGATCTTTGTCTGTCAAATAAATAAATCTTAAAAAAAATTAAAAAAGAATGAAAAGGAGTGAGAAAAGACTACTTGATCTATGAAATAGATCAAAAAAAAAAAAGGACAACTTATGACTAATTGGATTTCTGGAGAAAAGAGAAAGAAGGGAAAAAGAAAACTTATATAAAGAAATAATGACAAGAACTTCCCAAATCTGTGCAGAGATTCAGATACCCAAGTTCATGAAGCTTATATGTGACCAAACAAAATCAACTAAAAAGAAACCTGTCCAAGACACATTATAATAAAACTGAACAAAGACAAAGAGAGAATATTAAAAACAACAAGAGAAAAAAGTTTGTAACTTTCAAGGGAACCTCTATAAGGCTATCTGTAGATTTCTTGGCAGAAATCTTACAGGCTGGAAAAGAGTATGATATATTCAAAGGGCTGAAAGAAAAAAGACCTGCCAGCCAAGAACAATTTACTTGGCAAAGCCATGCTTCAGAAATGAAGAAAATATAAAGGCTTCCCCGGACGAACAAAAGCTGAGGGAATTCATTGTTACCACTGGACCTGCCTTACAAGAAATGCTAAAAAGAGCTCCTCAAGCTGTAATGAAAGGAAGCTAACAAATAACATAAAAACATATGAAAATTTACAACAGTCTGATAGAGGTTAAGTACATAGTCAAATTTAGGGTACCCTGAAACTGTACTCCATGGTATAATATGGTGGCATGTTCACCATTAATGATAAAGTAGTGAAAATAACTATAGCTACAATAATTTGTTAAAAAATACACAATATAAAAAGAGATACATAATGACATTACAAACATAAAAGGGGCAGTAAAGGGGCAGAGTTTCTGTATGCAACTGAAGTTAATTTGCTATCGACATAAAATAGACTATTATATTTATAAAGTGTTTAACATAAGCCTCATTGTTATTGATAAATAGCAAAAACCTACAGTAGAGTCACAAAAATAAAAAGAACAGAATCAAAGCATACCACTACACAAAATCATTTCACAAATCATTGCAGGATACAAAATCAACATACAGAAATAAATTGTGTTTCTATATGTGAACAATAAAACTCTGAAATAAAATTAACTATTCCATTCACAATAACATTGAAACGATAAAATGCTTAGGAATAAATTTAACCAAGAAAGTGAAAGATCTGTATGATAAAAACTACAAGACTTTGGGGTACCTGGGTAGCTCGGTCATTAAGCATCTGCCTTCGGCTCAGGTCATGATCCCAGGAGCCCCACATAGAGCCCCTGCTTGGCAGGAAGTCTGCTTCTCCCTCTCCCACACCCCCTGCTTGTGTTCCTGTTCTCACTCTGTCTCTCTCTGTCAAATAAAAAAAAAAATAAATAAAAAAATAAAAAAATAAACCTTTAAAAAATAAGATTTTAATAATAAAATTGAAGAAAGTGAAAATAAATGAAAAGATATTCCATGCTCATAATTGACAAAATTAATGCTGTTAAAATGTCCTTACTACCCAAAGAAACCTACAGATTTAATATAATCCCTATCAAAATTCCAATGGCATTTTTCATAAAACTAGAACAAATAATCCTAAAATTTGACCTGGAATAACCAAAGCAATATTGAGACGGAACAAAGCTGGAGGTATCATTCTCCCAGATTTCAAACAATACTATAAAGGTATAGCTCAAAACAGTCTGATACTGGCACAAAAACAGGCACATTGAACAAAGAGTCCAGAAATAAATTCATACATATAGGATAAATTAACCACAAAAGAGGAGACAAGAATATACAATGGGGAATGCAGTCTCTTAAATGACATTGGGGAAACTGGACAACCATGTGTAAAAAAATGAAACTGTATCACTATCTCACACGCTACACAAATTTAGCTCAAAATAGGTTAAAGACTTGAATGTAAGACCTACAACTATAAAACTCTTACAAGAAAACATAAGTGGTAAGCAATTATTAGTGGTTATTAGTGATAAATTTTTTTGTGTGGACCTGACTCCATTAGGAAGTGCAACAAAAGCAAAAATAAACTATTGGGACTATATCAAACTAAAAGGCTTTTGTGCAGCAAAGGAAACCATCAGCAAAACAAAAAGGCAACCTACTGAATGGGAAAAAATATTTACAAATGATATATCTGATAGGCAGCTAATAGCCAAAATATATTAAGAACTCAAACAACTCACTAGCAAAAGAAAAAAACAGTCTGATCCAAAAAAATGTGCAGAAGATCTGAAAAGACATTTTTCCAAAGAAGATATACAGATGCCCAAAAAATACATGAAAAGATGCTCAACATCATTAATCTTCAGGGAAATACAAAACAAAGCAAAAACACAATGAAACATCACCTCACACCTTGTCAGAACGGCTACAATAAAAGATAAAACATAAGTTGGCAAAAAGAGAACCCTTGTGCACTGTAAGTGGGAATGTAAATGGGCGCAGCCACTATGGAAAACAATATGAAGATTCCTCAAAAAATTAGAAACAGAACTACCACGTGATCCAGCAATTCCATTTATGGGTATTCATTTAAAGAAAGTGAAAACATTAACTTGAAAAATATATCTGCCCTAATGTTCATTGCAGCATTGTTTATAATAGCCAAAATATGGAGGCAATCTAAGTGTCCAGCAATAGATGAATGGATAAAGTTATGGTATGCATGTAAGATAGACTATTAGCCAGCCACAAAAAAAAAAAGAATGAAATCTTGCCATTTGCAGCAGTATGAATAGAACTTGAGGGTTTTATACTAGGGGAAATAACTCGGAGAAAAACAAAAATATTTCACTCACATGTGAAATCTAAAAAACAAAATATTCATACAAGACAAAGCCAGATTCTGAGGGAACATACTAATGGTTGCCAGAAGAGAAGAGGTTGAGAGGGAAATGAGTGAAAAGGTACAAACTCCCAGTTACAAAACAAGTTAAGTCGTGGGGGTGTATTGTATATCGTGGGGAATATAGTCAATAATATTGTATTAACTTTGTATGGTGACAGCCAGTAAGTAGATGCATTATGGTGATCGTTTTACAATATATACAGATGTCAACTCACTGTGTTGTACACCTGAAACCAATACGATATTGTATTTCAATTACACTGCAATTTAAAAAAGCTGTTTATACTGTTCTTGCCATATTTTCATACATTTGGAATTATCATAAAATAAAAAATTAGCATTTAAAAAAGGAAAATATGACTAAATATTTCTTAAGAAAACACTCATAATATTGTATAGATAGCAGTTAAGATATAGGAAGGGGGACATAAACTGAAAAAAAAACTCCAAAAACAATTATTTTGCCTTCAAACTATTTATATAATGATCTAGTTTTTAAATAGGATGTTACATTCTTACTGTTTTTTATTGTATAATAAATAATGTGGCTTTATATTACATAGATTATTTTGTATGTTTCAGATATTACATTGAAAAATTTTCTAAGATATGTCTCCCTAAAGTCTATACTGAATTACATAAATATTACATAAATGTAAAAATGCAGAATCCCAAAATTAATTAACAGTATACTCCAAACACACAATTCATGATTTAAACTTTTAAAATCACTTCAAGTTTCCCTAGCTCTTTATTTAAATTGATAATTCCACCCAAAGAGAAGATAAATATATTAGATGAAGGGTTTTTAATTATTATTGAAAAAAATAACTAATTATCAGTGACTTCTGAAAATGACAAAATATTAAGCAAACAAATGGTATCAGAGTATAACAGACAGAATGAAATTTAAGTACATGCACAAAAAAACCCACATTTTGGTAACAAAAGAACACCATTTTTTTTTTTTAAGATTTTATTTATTTATTTGACAGAGAGAGATCACAAGTAGACGGAGAGGCAGGCACAGAGAGAGAGAGAGAGGGAAGCAGGCTCCCTGCTAAGCAGAGAGCCCGATGCGGGACTCGATCCCAGGACCCTGAGATCATGACCCGAGCCGAAGGCAGTGGCTTAACCCACTGAGCCACCCAGGTGCCCCAAAAGAACACCATTTTTAAGGAATTTGGCATTTCCCAAAGAATCAAAATAAGATTCATCAAAAAATACAACTTTGTTGAATTGTCCCATACTTGTTTTATGATGTAGTATTAATTTTAATCACCAGAATATAAACATAAGAACAACTCATTTTTTGTATTGTCTCCAGCACCTAGAACAATACCTGAGCAGATATACAAAATCAGTTTCGAATGAATAAATGACTCATATCTGAAGATGATGCACTATAATCTTTTCAATGCTTAAGACACCCAAATAGTTGTAAGTCAGCTCTAGACACCAAAATATACTGTGCTATATTTCAAATCTCAATAAAAAAAATTTTGAAAAGTTTCCCTTTTTCATATACAAAATTAACAGAATTATGTAACTGAAAAATAATTCCACTTTTCATGGCCTCTATTCAATAGTTTTTCCATCTGTGTTCTTTTTAAAATTAAGCACTAGCCCATATAGAAGCAGAAACCAGAAAGACCTAAATTTGATATGTTCATTCTTGTTATGGATCAGACATAGCATAAGTGCCTTTGAGGAAAAGAAATTAAGTTGCAAGGTGCTGTAGTAGTGGATTGTGGGAAGAGTGGAGAAGGACAAAGAGGCAGGAGATTTTTAATCATAGGCTTTAATTTAAATCAGAAATTTCTGCTGAGAATTCCTTTGATAATTGCTTCTAATTTCTCTATCATTTGTCTTCTATGTTTTTAGCTATGTTCATTATGGGGAAGATTTTAAATTTAAAATAATTGTGCATACCAAATTCTCTATTGCCTCAATTTTCATTTCATTACATTCCTTTAATATTATAATGAACAATGTATTCTCATGCATCCAGTTATTAAGGAACATTTGACTAGTCAAATACAACTTTAGAAACCTTACATTCTATTATTTTGGTATTCTATTTTAATGCATTCTTATAGCTTTTATTGTTTTTATTATACCAGTTTTCAGATCTAATTAATTCTGCCAGCACAATAGCTTGTTAAAATGCTTTGAGACAGTAAACAGTGGAGATGTATGCTGTATATATATATACACAAACGGTTTGATTATTTTAAGTAAAGTGATTGGATGTTAATTGCTTAAAATGAGTAAATTCATTCAAAACAGTTAAATCTGCTGTGTGCATAAAAAAACTGCAAGATCAAAATAAAAATACTGGGAGCTCCATATAATGCTACTCCCTCCTAATAATATTCAAAAACAAGCAGTACATTTTATATTGTACCCAGAAGGATTGTCATCCAGTTTCTAGTTATAAGGAATCATACCTTATTTCTAGATAGTATATTGATACTGGTCATCTATTATTGTATTAGGATGTAAGTTCAGCCTAAGTGAAAACCAGCTTATACAAGGCACATGTCAGTAACTAGGCTGACACATTACATCTTCTTTTTTTTTATTTTATTTTTTCAATATTCCAAGATTCATTGTTTATGCACCACACCCAGTACTCCATTCAATACATGCCCTCCTTAAGATCTTCTATTTAAAGTAACCAGATGTCTAGGTTCCTTCTTTCTTGTTTTTGCCATCCATCAAGTGTTATACTTTCCCTTGAAAGCATAAGCTGAAAGTTACACACATGACTTCCAGTTCCATCCCAGCGGAAGACTTTTATCCATGGCCACAACCAGCTGCGAGGGAGGCTGCCAAGCAAGGTTTATTCTAAGCAAACGTAGTTAGCCCAACTAAAACTTCAAGGAATAAGCAGTAATCTCTTCCAAAAGAGTAAATACAATGAAAGCTCATGAATTTATAAAATTACTTCACATTTTAGAAAAATGCAAAAGCCTCAGTTATATGATTCAGAATTTAGACCCTCCACCTTAAGTGGTCATAACTGAATTTCAAAAAGGAAGTAATAGTCAGGAAACATACTATTTTTTTTTCAATATAGTTTTGAATATTGCACAAAGTAATACTAATCCAAATGGGAGTCAAACTTTATTAGAAAGTGCCATCCACAAAAATGCATCACTAAAACGTAGTGATATGTTTGTTTTCTTGCAGTTGCTTTCCTATGTTGGACACTGATAATCACCCAGTATCCTTTCTTCCTTTCATCTCATTCCATAAATAAGCCCTGTTCAATTCAAGTATTCACAGAGAAAGGCTCTCTCTCTCTCTCTCTCTCTCTCTCTCTGTCACACACACATGCACACACACGCACACACAGGACAAGAACAAAAAACATAGAAGCTACTTCATAATCATAAAGAAAACCAGCCTGTGTGTAAAGCCGCTGTTTCAGGCAGCAGAGTGGAGAGGCTAAGAGAACTTGGATCCTTGATGAGAAGATTGAGCTGCTGAATCAATCTACCTCAATGCCATCCATCATAGGTAATACATTTTCTTATTTTTAAACTGGCTTAAGTAAATTTTTCAATCACTTGTTCCACAAAGCATCCTAACTGATGTGTATTCCTAAATAATGCTCTTCACTACTTACAAAAGCATTGAACAATACAATTTCTAGAATAAACACAACTCTGGAAGACAAAACTTTAAAACCAAAAATTGTCACATTTTCATGGACCAGTTTCATATATATTATAAGTAAGTACAGATAGGACTAAAACGATACAACTCACGTTTTAGATGATCAAATCAAAACATTGTAATTTTTCAAGGTATTGATTTCAATAAGAATTCACTGAAATCTGTATAATTTCTCATCTAACCATGTACTAATGTGACCCACTGAATTTCAGTTCAGTACAGAAACACAGCCATTAAATCAAGGACAGCACTAAAAAACCAAGTGTTTTCCTGCTAAGATATGTCTACCAATGTTCTTTTTTAAAGGCTTTTTTTTTTTTTCCATTAGGTTTATCTTCCACAAGAAGAATCCTCGAAGCTTATCTATTTTCACAGGCCAGAAGTGCTGAATTATTTAAATGGAACTTCAAACATTCTCACTTTGCAGTAGGAATTGTCCTTAAAGGATCTTATAATAGATTCTATTGCAAACAAGCATTTATTTCCCTGACTGAAAGAAGAAACAATTGTATACTATCTGACTGTTTTTTTTTTCTCGTCCTTCTTTCTTTTATGAAATTACTATTCATGACTTATTTACAATTTATTATGCTTCGTATCACGAGACACATCATTATAATTGTCAGCCCTATTTAAGATTTTGAAAGAAAGTGAAAGAGATAAATGTTTCAGACTCTGAATAAGAAGTGAAGTAATATTAATATGTGACTGAATGTTTGCCGCTTGAGTAAAACAGATGATCTGACAATTTCTAAAAGGAACACATTCTGGGCTGAGATAATGTTAACATAACTAACTAAGGCCTCCTGAAAGAATGAAAATAAACAGAGATGGGCTACTTATAACTTCCCTGGGAACATAGTTCTCAGGTCACAGCAATTTACCAGAAATTTATCAGAAATTCCCTACCTGTTAAAAGCAAAAGATAAAAAGCACTGATATATTCTAGTATGCATGCTAACAAATAATATAACTGAATTACAATCTCAGATTGAAACAAAAGAAAAGTTAATATCACAGCTTCTTAGTTTGTTTTTTAATTAACATATAATGTATTATTTGCTTCAGGGGTACAAGTCTGTGAATCATCAGTCTCCCACAATTCACAACACTCACCATAGCACATACACTCTCCAATGTCCATCACCCAGCCACCCTATCCTCCCCTACCCACAAGCAACCCTCAGTTTGTTTCCTGAGATTAAGAGTTTCTTGTGGTTTGTCTCCCTCCCTGGTCCCATCTTGTTTCATTTTTTCCTCCCCTATCCCCCACGTAGCTTCTTAGTTTTACAAAGGATAAAGAAATAGAAATTGTAGATCTGGATGAAGGAGAAACTGATACATTTGTTTGAACACATGGAAAGGTGAATTTTTTCCTTAGTATATTCATAAACAAATAAATTAAATTTCATATAATTTAGTAATGCTCCCAGAAATCATCATGACAAGATGCCAATAGTACAGTTGGTTAAGAGCATAATACCAGAATACTGAGGTTTAAACCTTGGGCCTATCACTTACTGATTGTGTGCCCTTAAGCAAATTAATGAACATCGCTGGTCCTTAGTTTCCTAACCTGCAAGATGGGGATAATGATAACAATAGTAAATAGTTCATAGGGTTGTTACAATGATTAAAAATTAAGTATAGTTAATTATTTAGAGCAGTAACATGTACTCAAAAAACGTAGACTAGTATTAGTAACTTCATACACAAGAATATTGCCAATTCATTCTGTATATATAAGAAATGTTAACTAAAAGCATACTTTATGGTTTTCTCTTTCAACTTTCAGTGGTCACACAAGTACATAATGATATGTGATTCTATTTGATAACCTTACTGAGAGCAAAATATAAACCTGCAGTCTGTTTCCTTACTTACCTACATATTGATTTCTTCCAGTATATATTTTTTAAATAACGAATATGCTAAAGTCACAAATTAAAAACACCTCAAAAATCTAAATAGCCTTATTTTAAATATATTTGTTACATTTAACATATTCCAACCACTTACTTGGGCACATTATCAAAGATTAAAAATAATAATATTTACTAGATATCTCAACTAGTATATTGGGTATTTCATTTTCACTTAGTTCAGTTCTTTTTTTTTTTTTTTTAAGAGAGAGAATGGTGGTTGGGGTGGGGCAGAAGAGGGAGAGAGAAAATTTTAAGCAGGCTCCACACCCAGCATGGAGGCAGACATGAAGTTTGATCTCAGAACCCTGAGATCATGACCTGAGCCAAACTCAAGAGTCAGATGCTTAACCAACTAGCCACACAGGCACTCCTAGATCGTTTTGTTTTGTTCTTAAGATTTTATTTATTTATTTGAGACAGGGAGAGAGACTGCACAAGCAAAGGCAGGGACAGAAGGAGAGAGAGAATTAGACTCCCCACTAAGCAGGAAACCCAACATGGGCTTGATCCCAGAAGCTGAAATCAGGACCTGAGCCAGAGGCAGACGCTTAACCGAGTCACCCAGGTGCCCCTCCCAGATTGTTTTTAAATAACAACTATTTCTCTTTGACCTAAGGAAACAAATTTCATTTATTTTAATCACATCACTCCTAAATCAATCTGCTTCCCATATTATAAATATTGAGGTACCCCAGTATTTCCATATAGCATGTATTACTTTGCATTTGGCAGTCAAACATTGTTCATAATCAACAAATAATTATTATATACCGGCCAGATTCAAAGCATCTCTTGGGGTGCAGGTAAATAAGCCAAAGAACTTTAGAACTGGAAGGACCTCATAATGTGTTGGACAACTCCCTCTTTTCATTGGTGAAGAAACTGATGCCCATAAAATGACTCAAGAAAAGAGAGAAGCTAAAGGTCACTGGCTTTGGCCAGGCAGAATTTTCAGATTCCTGTTCACTGCATTCCACTGCTTACTATTTGCAGAGTCCCTGTCCTCAGGTTATGGCCAAGTAACTAGAAAACTTGCTTTTCTGTAGAACAGCAAATGGATTTGATTCTAAAGGCATTGTTATGGCCTTTTATAAAGTTATACTGAGACCTACAGAAGGTCCTGTCTTCAATTCCACTAAAGATACAGTGCTATTAATAGATCAAAAAGCTGGTGATATCCATAGTCCTATCTAAAGTTTGTGATAGAATCATTATGTTATCCTGATTAAAGAAATTGCTCTCCTTTGGTCAATCTGTCCTAGCTATTATCTGAGAACATGTAATCAAAAAGTGCTGGATGACATGTTCTAACAAGAAAAAATGCAGTTGTGAGTTATTAGAAGATGGTGGTTGAAAAAAAAACAGTAAGAAAAAAACAAACTGCAATAAGATATTCTTGAATCCTGACATATTTATTGGAAGACACAATTTTAATCTTGTAATCAATCAGAATATTTGTATTATCTACTTTTATTTTACTTTATGCACAGTGACAATTAAAGAAAAATCTTTTTTGAAGAGTAAAGAAGAGGGTTAAGCATCTACCTAATGAATCCTATCTATGTAGAGACCAAACCCTAGAATTCAATAGGAAATTTCACTTAGTTTTCATTTGCTATTTTTAAGCAGAATTTTCTGATTAATTGCCTTAATATCTACTTCTCTTTGTTAATATAAATTCAACCACAGAAAGGCCAGTAATTAAGGAGCACTTAAAATGAGGAGAATTTCCATACCTCTCAATTCCTATTTGACAAAATGGTTTTTTGCTATTTCTTAAGACCCATTTTTATATACCGGCCAGATTCAAAACATCTCTTGGGGTATCACCATAATTGGTGAAAGTAACATACACATGTACATACAAATTTGGCAGGATATGAATGTTTAAATAATTTTAATATGCACAACTCCTTTGTTACTCTCTTCTTTCTTCACCAAATAGTGTACTGTCCCTTCCTTCCTGGAATGTTTTAAAAATTATGCCCTTTGGTTCAAGGAAAAAGAGATAATATCTTTGTTGGTAATGATTCAGATTCTAGTTTTAATGGTAATTAATAGCAGATATAAAAAAATAAAGGGAAAGTAGAGCTTAAGAGAGTACATGGATTGGAGATTCCTCTAAATGTGAAATAAGAGAGGTCTGGAGATCCAGAGCTGTGAGGAAACTCACCTGTTATCCTGAAAAATTTCCTGAGAGGAAGACTATGAGTCCCAAGGGAGGAATGACTGTGTGGTCCATCTAAGAAGTTTGTACCAAAGATACAAATCAGCCAACTGAGCTGATGCTGGGTTGACCAATATTCTGTGACCTAAGAAAAACAGAAGCAGCAATAAGCTGATAGACCTGAAACATCTATTCTTAATGGTAAACAGTATTGATGGATGATTAATGACTTGCAATTCTCCTCCTACCTCCAAATGGTGGCACAATTCTCACTGAAGCTTGAGAAGGGGAAACTTTGTTTCACTGTTCACCAGATGGTTGATAGAATATGATATGGATGCAGCCAAGCTTAAAAGGCAGATAAGTGACACTCAGTAAAGAAACTAGTGCAATATTCAGGTTTGCTGAAAATAGGTAATAGGTACACCAGACCAAGTGGTACTGTATCTACTTTTAGCAAGAAAGGAGAGAAACTGTATACATGATCCAGTCCCTTGCTGTGTACCACCCCTGGTCCCACACACCCATTCCATGGGCATCACAGGCAGTGTGCTTGAATGCACCCCAATTTTTGCTGCAGTACAATGACCCCAACCTCTCCCCTATTGGGTCTGAAACACAGAAATTTACAGGTTTTTCTGTGGGTAATTGAATCACGTCTTTTTTTTTTTTAAGATTTTCTTTATTTTGAGAGAGAGAGAGCACAAGCAGAGGAGTGGTAGAGGGAAAGCAGACTCCCCACTGAGCAGGGAGCCCAATGTAAAGCTGGATCCCAGAACCCTGGGATCATGACCTGAGCTGAAGGCAGATGCTTAACCAACTGAGCCACCCAGGTACCCCAATTTAACTGCTTTTTAAATAAATAAATGTGATGTCTCCTGCAGAAATTAAAATCTCCCCAGCACACACTCAGAGGCAGCTGACAACAGCAACAAAACAATTCTCTCCTCCATCCTCTGTGGCTGCTCTAACTCTTTTTTCTCTATAATCTCTATAACCCATTAAAATTTAAAAAGCCATCCTTGTTTCCTAGGCTTCACCAACTCTCTGTCCAGTTTTTACTCATGTCCATGGCTAAACTCTAGTGAAACATGATGACCATATACCTGTATCTTTCCTCTCTCACCATCCTTAACATCCTCACTACTTCTCGTTACTTCTACTTCTCACTACTTCTAATCACTTCCCATCACTAAATTCTCACTACTTCTTAACACCTTGTAGTCTGTTTCAGTGGATAAGTGCTAGTGAAAGCCAATAACTCAAAAACTACAGGTTTTCCCTGCTCTCTGAGAGTAGAGTGCGCCTATGAAAGCTTTCACTAGCTGAAACTGCATAAAATGTAGAAGCAATCACCACTGTGTGGAAGTGAAAATACCCTTCTAGTTTCTTTTGGGGTAGTGAAAGTAGGTATTAATTCAGGTCTTTTGTAGAAGCGAACTTCAGGAAAGCAAAGGAAACCTGTGTTTGTGTTTGGGAAAATAACTGATTATGTATGCCCACATATTCTAATAATGTTTTACTTAACATCATTGACTCTTTTGGACTATCTCTTTTTCTTATTTTCTCTTCTTCATCCCCTCTAATCTCCTGACTTTCCAAACATACCCACACACACACACACAAAGCTGTGTACCTACACAAATATGCATGCACATGAACACACAGAGTCAGTTCACCCACTTTGACTGAGTGATTTACAATGACTATTTTTATGGAGAAAAAATTTAGACCAATTATAAATAATAATAGTGTCTTTTAACACATGATATAGGTTCACAATTTCACATAATTATATAGCCTGCCAGCATAGATTCCTTGGTTGACTAAACTCAGAAAATAAATGGTTAAACTCCTGGTAGTTTAAAAATAGTTGCTATTTTATTGTAGGCTATAATAATTATTTGGAGAGATGACTCGTGCTGGTGGCAGTTACTGGTTATCAATAATTAATCTCCTTTGGGCTTTAAGGGATTAACCCCTTATTTACTTCCTCTTCATCATTTATCTTGAACTCTTTTGCCCCACATTTCCTTCACACACACATACATGAGTCCTCTTTCTATCACAGGCAATATTAATCATACAAGAACAGAAAATCCTCTCATTAAAGACCTGAAGCTCATTAGGGAAGTTTAAGTTACTCTAACACTTCCCTGATACTATTGTATCCATGTAGTGAAGAGTGCTGACTTTCCTGCCAGTTAATTGTCTTATATGAGCTGACCTAAAGACCAAAGTGCATTTTCTATGCTGAGTAGAAGATGGAGTTGTAGCTGTTTTTACTAAAGCAACTAATTAAAAAGTTCTCTGCCAAAACACTATTCTTCCTTTAGTGTGATAACATTAGCACATGCTTGGAAGCTTGTTACAGATATGCTTTATTTTATACAACTGATGAATTTCTGGAAACTCAAGGATATTTGGAACCCATCTGAGGTGAAGATTTCAGGCTAAAGGAAACCTGTGCAAAATAATCTGTTAAATGAACATTCTGAGGTATACAGCTATCCTCTAATGGATAAATTTTCTTATAAAGTCATTGTGGGAACACAAAAGTAATATTCTATTAAACTGAAAGAGCATTGGCAAGACAAAGACTGCAATGTAAAAAAGGAAAGGAAAAAGCAAAGAGTCAAAAGAAATATGACAGACAGATTTGGTAATGTCTGAATGTGGGCAGTGAAAGGAGAAAGTCTCACCTTCAGAAAGCAAGCCCACCTAAGACTGATTGTCAAGGAATTTCAGAAATCATCTAAAGCAATAGTGAACAATTAGGGAAGCTGTTTAGGAAAGAGAAAAAAGACTCTTATGTAGTTTACCCAAGTGGAAAGTATACACATAAAAGATTTCCTCTCTCACTGAGTCAGTGCAGTAGAAAAGGCATTCATGAAATTAAAGTATCAGTTTTAAAGTTCTAAGTCTTTCAAACTAAAGAGTAAATAGCATGACAAATGTGAATTATTTTTAAGTTGCAGGGCAGCCACTGGATAAAACAAGCTTAACAAGTATAATTTTCCTGCAAGCCTTTACTCTTTAAATATGGTAGCATATATGGTAAATCTTCAACAGAATGAGTACTTTCCAAATTTAAGCCACAGAAATTTTTGCTACAATTATTTCCAGGGACTAAAGATCAGAGCAGCATAAATTATCATAAAGGTATACTAAAATCCAAATAAAAATTATGTTAAAAATGACAATAGGAGACAGGAAATACTTAAGTCTAAGCAGTTGATTAAATTTGATTTAAAATCTCAAGATTTCGAGTATTCATGTGGAACTGGGCACATGGCTAGTGTCGAATAATGTCTGTTTTTGACAAAGCTATGAAGAGAAGAAAGGTATTATGTGCCAACTAGAAAAAATAATGGGCTTTACTACTGCTAACAGTACCAAAGATTAAAAATATATAGACAGGGGCGCCTGGGTGGTTCAGTGGGTTAAAGCCACTGCCTTCTGCTCAGGTCATGATCTCAGGGTCCTGGGATCGAGCCCCACATCCAGCTCTCTGCTCAGCAGGGAGCCTGCTTCCTCCTCTCTCTCTGCCTGCCTCTCTGCCTACTTGTGATCTCTCTCTGTCAAATAAATAAATAAAATCTTAAAAAAAAAAAAAAAAGAAATATATAGACAGTGTCTTCCTCCTGACTGGTCTTTGGAGTGCTCTTAGAGGTGCCAGTGGTAAGATGTCTTCAGGAAATGTTAAAATTGGGCAACCTGCCCCCAACTTCAAAGCCATGGTTGTTATGCCAGATGGCCAGTCCAAAGACATCAGCATATCTGACTACAAAGGAAACTATACAGTGTTCTTCTTTTACCCTCTTCATTTCACCTTTGTGTGCCCCCACAGAGATCATTGCTTTCAACGACAGGGCAGAAGAATTTAAGAAACCCAACTGCCAAGTTGATTGGTGCTTCTGTGGATTCTCATTTCTACTGTCTGGCACAGATCAACACACTCAAGAAACAAGGAGGACTAGGACCCACAAACAGTCCCTTGGTATCAGACCCCAAGCATACCATCACTCAAGACTATGAAGTCTTAGAGGGTGATGGAGACATCTTGTTCAGGGACCTCTTTACCACTGATGATAAAGGTATCCTTCAGCAGTCACTGTGAATGTCTCCTAGTGGGCCAGTCTGTGGATGAGACTCTTGAGACTTCCAGTTAACTGAGAAGCATGGGGAAGTGTGCCCCGCTGGCTGGAAGCCTAAAGTCCGGAAAAGCAAAGAATATTTCTCCAAACAGAAGTGAGCACTGGGCCATTTTAGGGCCCAGCTGCAGAGGGAAGCCGTGAAGACAGAAACTCTTTTATACTATTGTGGTCATGCTTGAAACACACAACTTTAGACTCAGTGCGGATGTGGTCTAGGACAGCCTTTCCTGCAGGGTCTGGAGAGGTCAGCTTTCTTCTTTCAGGGAGAATGGCCTGAGCTATTCTATGTGGCAGGTCAACTGATATATACTGTAGTGGGGCGTCACTTTTGATCTTTTGTTGTTTCTATTAAACTTGAACTGAGGAAAAAAAAAAGGAAGTATAGATAGATGAATTCTATATGGCTGTTTGACATCCTTCAAATTAAAATTTGGATGAATGCCTGTAGTCACAAACTTCTATAGGCTTGAGCGTGAAGAACAAACAAAAGATAGAAAAGGTCTAATTCCCAAAGTTTGCTAAACTATTGTAGTTTCCTTAGTACAGCCCAAATATCACATAGCTTACAAAGTGTTCTTCACTACTTATATACATTGTTCCTTCACACAAAATAGAAATTCCTGTATCATAGTACACAAGCTAGGTTATAAAAGCCTCAAACTTTTCGATTACTGTCTATAGATAGGATCCTATTGCAACAAACATGTAACGAATATAAGTTGTGATCTCAGGTCAGATTTTTTATTTAAAACTCAGATCTTGACTTAAGCACTTGAGTGGTTAGTGAACAAGGGAAATTTGAGGGGAAAGAATGAGGAGCTGAGGAGTTCAGTTTTGCCATATGGTACATTTAGGTGAAGATTTTCAGTAAGCAACTGAACATCCACATCTAAAGTTGAAAAATAAGTTGGCTAAAGGTAAAGATTTGGGTTTCATTAACAAATGATAGAAACTGAAGTTAACGAAGTAGTGAAGATCATTCAGATGGGCTGTTGAGATGGACAATATAGAGTAATGTGAGAAAAAGTCTGGGGGGGGACACCGTAAGGAAAAAAACCTCATTACTTAATGCTTAGCCAGAGAAAAACAAGAATTCCTTACAGAATGACAATTTTACAAAGGCTATTTTATATGAAAATGCATCATATTATTGCCTTTCATTTGTGTTTATTTTCTCAATCCTTGCAAATCACAAACACACACACACACACACACACACACGCATGCACACAGAGTTCATAATTGTGGCTATATTATAATAATACCATAAGAGCAAAAAAATTTGTGAAATATTTACTATATGCCAGGCGATGTGTTAAGTGTTTTATGTACATTAAATCATTTAAATCTTCATAATAGCCTGTTCTAGTTTTTGTTGTTATTAGTAAGCCAAACCAAAACTTGGTGTTTTAAAGCAACAGCCATTTATTACATTTCATGATTAAGGAAATCAGGTTAAAAAGTCACATAGGGTTAGAACTGGCCATACTGATACTCCACATGGAGTCAGCCGAGGTTACTATATGGCATTCAGTTGGGAGATGGGCTGTTCTGAAGGGTGCCAGAGGCTTAACACACATGTCAGGTGCCTTGGCCGGAATGGCTGTGAAGCTGAGTTCAGCAGGTACTGATAACCAGAGCACCTACACATGGTGTCTCCAACATGGCTGCCTCAGGGTAATCAAATTTCTTGTATGATTGGCTAAGGACTCTGAGAGACAGATTTCCAAGAGCAAGAATTCAAAAGGGGATGAGCAAAAGTTGCAGAGCATTAGATCCAGCCTCAAAAGTCCCAGAATCTCACTTCCTTTGCAGTCTATTCATTAAGAGCATCACAAAGGCCAACTCACGCTCTAAGAGATGAAAACTGGACTTCACCTCTCAAAGGAAGGGGTGACAAAGTATTTATGGCCATCTTTAATCTATCACAGAGCCCTGGACAATAAATATGATTACCATTCTCTTTTCTAGATGAGAAAACGAATCCTCTGTGGTTAATAAATTGCCACAATTCCACTGATGGTAAGTAGTTAAACCAGTAATTTAAAAATGGCAGTCCTAACTCCAGTGCTTTAGCCCTTACCTGTTGTTCTAGAAATGACTGATTATGTATCATATCTGAGGAACTATTTTGGTTGTCAGCAAGTAAATCTAACACAAATAGTGAAACTAAGGAATCTTGGGTGGCTCAGTGGGTTAAGTGTCTACCTTAGGTTCAGGTCATGATCCTAGGGTCCTGAGATCAAGCCCTGCGTCAAACTCCCTGCTCATCAGGGGGTCTACTTCTCCTTCTCCCCCTCCCTCTGCTCCTTCTTGTGTGCTGTCTCTCGCTCTTTCTCGCTCTTTCACTCTCAAATACATAAATAAAATCTTTTTTTAAAATAGTGAAACTATAAAATCTTTGGTAATTTGAAAGTTGCAAAGTAAATTTTTAAAATATTTTTGTGTACAGAGCATTCATAGATTTAACATAGGATACAAGATGTACCAACATATATACAGCCCTTAAGAAGTTTGTATTTTAGTGGAGAGAATGAAGGTAACAACCTTAATATGAAATTATTAATACATATTGTGATCCAATTGCTGTACAATAGCTATGGCCATTCAGAGGTGGAAAACAGTCTGATTCACACTGATATTTTATATAGAATATGTTCTCTGACACGACAACCCTTCCAATCCACCACACAGCTGCATGACCACCTTTCAAGGTTCAGCCTTAAATATCACATTCTCCTGAAGGCTACCCTGTCTCCAAATTCTGTGCAAGCTCTCTGCCCTTTGCACCTCTATTATATATTGTTTACATTTATCTCAGGATACTCACCTTACCCCACTTAATATTATAGTTATATTTGCACTTGTCTCATCTCTCCTCTGTTAACTGGACCATTTGTTTTATTCATCTCTGGCTCTTTTTTAGGACATAGCACATAAGAAATGAATCAATAATTACTTATGAATTAATATTGAATTTTAATCTATTAAGGAAGTATTGAATATCCATTGAACATTTACTTTTTGGTTACTACACTCCAGAAACTAGGTACAGAAATGCTAATAAAACATGACCTATCACTTTACCAGAGTTGACAATGCAGTTATCGGTTAGATCTAAATCTAAAACTAGAGTTCCAAGGATTCACACAGAACAGTTATTGGCAATTACGACAATGTCTTGAATCCAATTTAAAGTGAGAATTACCCAACACAAATTTTAAACTTTTTTTTTTTTTTTTTACATTCAGAAACATTCAGAAAATCTCAAAAGAGGCAGTTACTATTTTTTGTCCAGTTAGGGGGAAAGATCATTCAGAAAATCTCAAAACATTCAGAAAATCTCAAAACTGGCAGTTACTATTTTTTGTCCATTTAGGGGGAAAGCTCTTCCCTCATCACCAAGCCATCTTATCTGCAATTTTTTTTTAAGCTCAGGGCTGAAAATAAATGTTAACATTTGATTGATAACCTCAGAATATCCACAATCAATCAATATTCTTATTAACAAAAGTATATACTTAAATCCTATTTCACCAATCTTTTGGATTTATCACTAATATATTTTATCATTAATGTGCTTTATAAATCTTAAAAATCTCTTCATCAAAACTTTTAGCATGATTAATGAAAATTAAATCATCATATTGTCAATTCACTATGATTTTGTCCATGAGGTTGTGTTTTTCTTTTCTCATTAAATTACCAATAATAATTTTCTAAAATATTCTACAATATTAGAATATTCTAAAACATCTAGAATAATCTAAAATATTCTAAAATAATTTTCTAAAAAGTGAGGACTAAAAATTCAGGAATGTTGCATGCCTTTTGCACATAATAAATTCTTTTAGTGGGAATGATCAGCTCTAGTTTATCCTCTAAAAATCAGTTAGAACTCAAAGGGCCCTCCGTGAAGAACAATTCCACAAATTAAACTCATCTTTCAAGCAAAAAATCTTTTTTGTGGCCATTTCCCTAATCAGTGGACTTGCTCACAGCTACTTCAAGCATCCTGCTTGCTCATATCAAAGTGAAACCTCAAGAAACTCAAGAACAAATTCAGCCAAAATAAAATATAAAATGATTATAGGGCTTAAAGAGTTAATTTCCCAGAGATAGTTGAGTTTTATCAAGGCAAACACTTCAGCCAAAACAAGTAATTTCTAATTGAGAATTTAAGCATACACTAGTAAGTGGAGATGATAATGGGTAATGAGGGGTTTCTTGGGCCTGTTGGAGTCTTGTTACACACAAAAATTCATGTTACATCAAAACATAAATTTGGTCAGACTATAAAATTAGAGAATAATCACTACCCTGCACAAATGGACACCATTCACTTTTCTTTCTATCTATAATGTATCTAATAACCTATCTCATCTGAAGAATGAGTTTTTAACCATAAAGAATGCCTTATGTTTTATTTCCCTGGTAAACCTCTCATTAAAAGCTACGTATACTCTAGGGACACCTGGGTGGCTCAGTGGAGTAAAGCCTCTGCCTCCGGCTCAGGTCATGACCTCAGGGTCCTGGGATCCAGCCCCATATTGGGTTCTCAGCTCAGTGGGGAGCCTGCTTCCCCCTCTCCCTCTCTGTCTGCCTTTCTGCCTACTTGTGATCTCTGTCAAATAAATAAATAAAATCTTTAAAAAAAAAAAAAAACTTGGGACGCCTGGGTGGCTCAGTTGGTTGGACAACTGCCTTCGGCTCGGATCATGATCCTGGAGTCCCGGGATCGAGTGCCACATAGGGCTCCCAGCTCCATGGGGAGTCTGCTTCTCCCTCTGACCTTCTCCTTGCTCATGCTCTCTCTCACTGTCTCTCTCTCAAATAAATAAATAAAATCTTAAAAAAAATAAAAAAAACTTACCTGTACTCTAAATTATTTTAAAAGAGTACACATGGGGCGCCTGGGAGGCTCAATGGGTTAAAGCTCCTGCCTTCGGCTCCGGTCATGATCCCAGGCTCCTGGGATTGAGCCCCACATTGGTCTCTCTGCTTGGTGGGGTTCCTGCTCCCCACCCCCCGCCTGCCTCTCTGCCTACCTGTGATCTCTGCCTGTCAAATAAACAAATAAAATCTTAAAAAAAAAAAAAAAAGAGCACACATTAGAAGTTATCTACTAAGCAATGCTTAAATTGAGCACTGATTCAGGAAGAAAGGAGATTAAAATGATTTTTAATCATTTTAATCATTTAAAGTGATTTTAAAGTGATAGTTTTGATCTACTAAGAATTTATTTTTCATTGCAGAGCTAGTAATAGAAGATGGCTTTTTTCCCTCTAAATAAAAAGAACTAGAAAAAGATTCACAAGACATAGGTAAATCACATTTTTTTTAATATTGCTTCCTATTCTTCTGAGATCAAATAAGTTTTTAAAAAAAGACTAGAAATGATCCTATTCAAAGAAAGATTATAATTTCTCACCATTATAGTCAGGATGTAGTAATGCACACAGTCTGCAGAAAAATAAAGGTGGTATTATTTCTCCAGTTTAAGGGTCCATTCAAAAACTGTATCAATTTTGCCCTTTTCAGGAAAAAAAAAAAAAAGCTGCTTATAATAAGGAAAACTTACCATGATCAACAGAAACAGCACACACCGAAAACTGTTAGTTGTCTACCAAAATCTATTTTCCCTTTAAGCCTAGACCCAGAACTAAACAGAATTTTCCAGCTCCTTTTCATAATGAAGTCCTATCACTCTTTTTCTCCATAGAATATAATGTGATACATGTCTCTTATGGACCTAAGTCTTGGGACCATGACTATACACCCACCATGTTGTCTTTCTCCTTATTATCAGTTGGGATTTACAAAGACCCTTCCTCTATCATGCAGAGGATGGCAGCTCTAGGGGATGACAGGGCAACAGGGGAAAGAACCTGGATCTCTGAATAACTTCATAGAATAGAGCTGAGCCACTCAGAACTGTTAGGTAAAAGAGAAATCAAGTTCTATTTTATTTAGCTTACTGAATCATGGTTCTCTTTGTTATAGCATCCTACTCAAACCCTAACTTGTGGAGACTAGTATTTCCTAATCATGGAAGCTATCTAAGAAATACCAGCATGAGTACTTTTCTTCATTTTTTTAAAGTAATTTCTATGCCTAACATGGAGCTTGAACTCATGACCCCAAGATCAAGAGTCACATGCTCTACTGACTGAGCCAGCCAGCTGCCCCAATTATTCTTGATCAACATAAGCCTGACTCTAACTGAGAGCAGCAAGGCATTCATATATTAAGTACAAGCTAAAAGCCAACCCCACTAATATAATCCAAATATAGTAATAATACCTAAATTCAGCTGCATATAATCAAGTTTCATGATTTGACTTTATATAAAAACTTGAAACTTCTGCATTGCTTTAGGGTACAGTCTGGTGACCAAAAAAGTAAAGGCTTATTATAAAGTAACATTTGATTTTTTAAAATCATTTAAATAATTTTCAACAAGAAGATATTAATAACCGGTTTAGATTTCTGTTGTATCTTAGGATTTGTTTGATATATAGGTGAATTAATTCCAACCCAAGTTATTATATTTCAGGAATTCCTGAAAAGATCACTTCCCAACTTCCCAAAGTAATCCTTGCTTATGCAAAAAGGTCTAGACTTCTTTTAATAGAATAAAATGTCTGATAAAGCATAGATAAGATTTGAGATAATCTTCTGAGGAGTAGGAAAAACAAACTGAATTTACCTCTAGTTATAAGTGATTTCAGATGTTCTTCTAAAAACAGTTTTTACTGAGACATCTGGCAGGTTCTGTCGGTGGAGTGAGCAACTCTTGATCTTAGAGTTTTAAGTTCAAGCCCCACATTGGATGTAAGTCTCACTTAAAAATAAAATCTTTAGAGGAGAGTCAAAATGGTGGAGGAGTAGCAGACTGAGATGACATCAGGTCGCAGGAGTTCAGCTAGGTAGTTATCAAACCATTCCGAACACCTACAAGCCCAACAGGAGATCAAAGGGTAGAAGAGCAGCAATTCTAGAAACAGAAAATTGACCACTTTTTGAAAGGTAGGATGTGTGGAGAAGTGAATCCAAAGCAACAGGAAGATAGACAGCAGGGGGAGGGGCTGGCTCCCAGCAGATGGTTGAGCACAGGAGCACAAAATTTGAACTTTTAAAACTCTGCTCCACTGAGGGACATTGCTCCAGAGGCTGGGGGGGGGGGGGGGGAGTCCCCTTGGGGGGACAGTGTGGTCTCAGGTCCTGCATGGTCACAGAAGGATTGGGGGTGTCTGAGTGCAGCAGAGCTCGTGGTTATTAGAACAGGGAAGCTGGCTACAGAGACAGAGCCGAGGAGTGAGCTCTCAGCTCAGGTTTACCTTAAACTGTGATCTGTGGCACAGTTGGACCACTGCTCTTTGAGAAGGGACCCCACAAGTGGCAGATCCAGGGAGACTCACCTTCCTTCTCTGGAAGCAGGAATCTGCTGGGTTTGGAGATTCCAAATAGGGCTGTGTACCAGAGACAGAAACACTCGGTCACAGGCTGGGTGAGCTTGGAGCTGGCTGGAGACCAGTGAGATAGGGGTGATAGAGCACTTTTCTCCAAGGGCACACTGAGGAGTGGGGCCCCGAGCTCTCAGCTCCTCCAGGCTGGAGACTAGGAGGCCGCCATCTTCATTCCTGTCCTCCAGAGCTCTACGGAAAGTGCTCAGGCAACAAAAGCTCCTAGAGTGAACCGAACCGAGCAGATTACTCAAGCCCAGTCCCTGGCCAGGCAGCGCAACTTTGCCTCTAGCAAAGACATTTGAGAATCACTCCAACAGGCCCCTCCCCCAGAGGATCAGCCAAGACGAAGCTCACTGATCAAGGAGAATAGCAGAATTCCAGAGGAGGGAAAGCAAAGCATGGAATTCATGGCTTTCTCCCCATGATTCTTTACTCAGGCAAAGTTAATTAAATTTTGTTAATTTTATTTTTTTCTTATTCTAATTTTTTTTAACTTTTCCTCTTTCCAACATTTTTTAGCTAGTTTATCTTAACAATACCTTTCTTTAAAAAAGCTCTTTTTAAACCTTCATTATTATAGTCATATTTTATCCTTCATTGTATCTAACTTTATTTTTTGTATACATATAGGGTTTTTTCTTCTAAAAAAAATTTGGGATACAATTTTTTCTAATAGACCAAAATATACCCTAAATCTAGCACAGAGCTTTGTTCTAGTCTCCAGCCTGAGCAAATTCTCCCCCACTTTCTTTTCTTTCTTTTTCCAACCAACTTATCCTACTAATTCCTTTTTTAGAATTTTTTTTAAATTTTCCTCTTTATAGTCATATTCCATCCCTTCATTGTGTTTACCCTTATTTTTGTATATATATTATTCCTTCTTTCTTTAAAAAATTTTGGGAGGTAGTTTCTTCTAAGAGACCAAAATACACCCGAAATCAAATGGGTGGCTCTATTCCATTCACCAGTTTAATATATACTTTTTAAAATTTCTTTTTTACCTTCTTTTTACCCACTTTCCTCTCCCCCCAACTTGGGGTCTCTTCTAATTTGGTTAGTGTACGTTTTTCTGGGGTCTTTGCCACCTTTTTAGTATTTTATTCTCTCGTTCATATATATATATATATATTTTTTTTTTTTTGAGATTTTGTTTATTTATTTGACAGAGATCACAAGTAGGAAGAGAGGCAGGCAGAGAGAGGAAGGGAAGCAGGCTCCCTGTTGAGTAGAGAGCCCGATGTGGGGCTCGATCCCAGGATGCTGGGATCATGACTTAAGCTGAAGGCAGAGGCTTTAACTCACTGAGCTACCCAGGCGCCCCTCATTCATATATTCTTATCTGGATAAAATGACAAGGCAGAAAAACTTACCACAAAAAAAAAAAAAGAAAAAGAGGCATTACCGAAGGCTAGGTACCTAATCAATACGGACATTGGTAATATGTCAGATCAGGAATTCAGAATGATGATTCTCAAGGTGCTAGCTGGGCTCAAAAAAGGCATGGAAGATATTACAGAAACCATGTCTGGAGAATTAAAAGCCCTTTCTGAAGAAATAATAGAACTAAAATCTAACCAAGCTGAAATCAAAAAAGCTATTAATGAGGTGCAATCAAAAATGGAGGCTCTTACTGCTAGGGTAAATGAGGCAGAAGAGAGAATTAGTGATATAGAAGATCAAATGATGGAGAATAAAGAAGCTGAGCAAAAGAGGGACAAACAACTAATGGACCACAAGGGGAGAATTTGAGAGATAAGTGATACCATAAGACAAAACAATATTAGAATAATTGGGATTACAGAAGAAGAAAAAAGAGAGAGAGGGGCAGAAGGTATATTGGAATGAATTATTGTAGAGAATTTTCCTAATACGGCAAAGGGAACAACCATCACAATCCAGGAGGTGCAGAGAACCCCCCTCAAAATCCACAAGAATAGGTCGACATCCCATCATCTAATAGTGAAACTTATAAGTCTTAGTGACAAAGAGAAAATCCTGAAACAGCCCGGGACAAGAAGTCTGTAACATACAATGGTAAAAATATTAGATTGGCAGCAGACTTATCCACAAAGACCTGGCAGGTCAGAAAGAACTGGCATGATATATTCAGAGCACTAAATGAGAAAAACATGCAGCCAAGAATACTATATCCAACTAGGCTATCATTGAAAATAGAAGGAGAGATAAGCTTCCAGGACAAACAAAAATTAAAAGAATTTGTAAACACCAAACCAGCCCAAGGAAATATTGAAAGGGTCCTATAAGCAAAGAGAGAGCCTAAAAGTCGTAGACCAGAAAGGAACAGAGACAATATTCAGTAACAGTCACCTTACACGCAATACAATGGCACTAAATTCATATCTCTCAATAGTTACCCTGAATGTAAATGGGCTAAATGCCCCAATCAAATGACACAGGGTATCAGAATGGATGAAAAAATAAAACCTATCAATATGCTGTCTACAAGAAACTCATTTTAGACCCAAAGACACCCCCAGATTTAAAGTGAGGGTGTGGAAAACAATTTACTATGCTAATGGACACCAAAAGAAAGCTGGGGTGGCAATCCTTATATCAGATCAATTAGATTTTAAGCCAAGGACTATAATAAGAGATGAAGAAGGACATATATAATACTCAAAGGGTCTGTCCAACAAGAAGATCTAACAATTTTAAATATCTATGCCCCTAACATGGGACCAGTCAACTATATAAACCAATTAATAACAAAATCAAAGAAACACATTGACAATAATGCAATAATAGTAGGCAACTTTAACACCACCCCTCACTGAAATGGACAGATCATCCAAGGAAAAGATCAACAAGGAAATAAAGGCCTTAAATGACACACTGGACCAGATGGTCATCACAGATATATTCAGAAAATTCCATCCCAAAGCAACAGAATACACATTCTTCTCTAGTGCACATGGAACATTCTCCAGAATAGATCACATCCTGGGTCACAAATTAGGTCTCAACTGGTACCAAAAGATTGGGATCATTCCCTGCATATTTTCAGACCACAATGCTCTGAAGCTAGTAATCAATCACAAGAGGAAAGTTGGAAAGAACCCAAACACACAGAAGCTAAAGAGCATCCTACTAAAGAATGAATGGGTCAACCAGGAAATTAAAGAAGAATTGAAAAAATTCATGGAAACAAATGATAATGAAAACAAAATGGTTCAAAATCTTTGGCTTATGGCTCATCAAAAGCTTATGGCTCATCCTTAAGCGGCTGCCTTCGGCTCAGGTCATGATCCCAGGGTCCTGGGATGGAGCCTCGCATGGTTACACAGCAAAGGCAGTCCTGAGAGGAAAATATATAGTGATACAAGCCTTTCTCAAAAAAAAAAAAACAAGAAAGGTCTCAAATACACAACCTAACCCTAAACCTAAAGGAGCTGGAGAAAGAACAGCAAAGAAAGCCTATACCCAGTAGGAGAAGAGAAATAATAAAGATCAGTGCAGAAATCAATGAAATAGAAACGAAAAGAACAGTAGAACAAATCAACAAAACTGGGAGCTGGTTCTTTGAAAGAATTAATGAGATTGATAAACCCCTGGCCAGACTTATCAAGGAGAAAAGAGAAAGGACCCAAATAAGTAAAACCATGAATGAAAGAGGAGAGATCACAACCAACACCAAAGAAATATAAACAATTATAAGAACATATTATGAGCAACTCTACGCCAGCAAATTTGACAATCTGGAAGAAACAGATTCATTCCTGGAGACATATAAACTACCACAACTGAACCAGGAAGAAATAGAAAACCTGAACAGACCCATAACCAGTAAGGAGATTGAAACAGTCATCAAAAATCTCCCAACAAAGAGCCCAGGGCCAGACGGCTTCCCAGGGAAATTATACCAAATATTTAAAGAAGAATTAATACCTATTCTCCTGAAACTGTTCCAAAAAATAGAAATGGAAGGAAACCTGCCAAACTCATTTTATGAGGCCAGCATTACCTTGATCCCAAAACCAGACAAAGACCCCATCAAAAAAGAGAATTACAGACCAATATCCTTGATGAACACAAATGGGAAAATTCTTTTCAAAATACTAGCCAATAGGATCCAACAGTACATTAAAAGGATTATTCACCACAACCAAGTGGGATTTATTCCTGGGCTACAAGGTTGGTTCAACATCCACAAATCAATCAATGTGATACAATACATTAATAAAAGAAAGAACAAGAACCATATGATACTCTCAATAGTTGCTGAAAAAGCATTTGACAAAGTACAGCATCCTTTCTTGATCAAAACTCTTCAAAGTGTAGGGATAGAGGGTACTCAATATCAGCAAAGCCATCTGTGAAAAACCCACAGTGAGTATCATTCTCAATGGAGAAAAACTAAGAGCTTTTCCGCGAAGGTCAGAAATATGGCAGGGATGTCCTTTATCACCACTGCTATTCAACATAGTACTAGAAGTCCTAGCCTCAGCAATCAGACAACGAAAAGAAATTAAAGGCATCCAAATCAGCAAAGAAGTCCAACTATCACTCTTTGCAGATGATCTGATACTTTATGTGGAAAACCGAAAAGACTCCACTCCAAATCTGTTAGAACTCGTACAGGAATTCAGTAAAGTGTCAGGATATAAAGTCAATGCACAGAAATCAGTTGCATTTCAATACACCAACAACAAGAGAGAAGAGAGAGAAATTAAGGAGTCAATCCCATTTACAATTGTACCCAAAACCATAAGATACCTAGGAATAAACCTAACCAAAGAGGCAAAGAATCTATACTTAGAAAACTATAAAGTACTCATGAAAGAAATTGAGGAAGACACAAAGAAATGGAAAAATGTCCCATGCTCATGGATTGGAAGAACAAATATTGTGAAATGTCTATGCTACCTAAAGCAATCTACACATTTAATGCAATCCCTATCAAAATACCATCAATTTTTTAAATTTAAATTTTTTAAAAAAGAATAATTTTGCTGGAGCTGCCAAAATGTATGCTTTGGTGAGCCTGACAGTTACAAGCTCATAATGAACAGCTCTGGTGCCATGGTTACTTGAGGTCCTCTGATCAGATATTTAATCTCCCTGTGATCTCTACAACCAAGGGGAAATTGGACCACTGTTCCACAATAGAGGTAAGGAAGAGCATGCCTAAAATACAGGAGATTCTTTAGGGCATCTCTTAGTATTATCATGCCTGTGATTAAGGTCAATGGAAAATTACAAGCTATTCCAGGTAGGATTATGAATAGCCCAGATCCTTCAGGAATGAAGATTTGGGTCACCCTACCAGTAAAGAACCATGACCAACTGAGGTATTCACTGAAGGCAAATGGGTAGTAGAAAAAAGTAATTATAAATACTAGTTATGACCATATGACCAGCATCAGAAACAAGGAATACAATGGTCATGAGAATTTCTTTCTAATATTATTATAAATAAGTTTCTGTGTATATAAGCACCTATTAAGCAAATAACCTTGTTTTCTTTCCTCTCATATTTCTTTGTCATGTAACATATAATTTCTTGATTTTATATCAGTATATAAGTATTCTTAATTTTATTTCATGGTATTTAAGTTACGGTTTTGAAGAGAAGAGTATATATCACTCAAGGACTTTACTTCCTCTTCCAGAGAAGGGATTCAGCATTTTCAGTTACATACAGAATTGTTATATCATGTAAAGTGGAATTATGACCTTGTTAATGTCTTATTTGGAGTTTAAGTATCATTTAAGAAGTTGCATACAAATACCAAGTTGACAGGGGGTGGACTTGTGATGGTTAATTTTATGTGCCAATTTGATTGAGCTAAGGGATGCCCAGATACCTGATAAAACATTATTTATGGGTATGTCTGTGAGGGTGCCTCTGGAAGAAATTAGCATTTGATCAGTAAACTGAGAAAAGGCAAAGAAGATCCCCCTCATCAATGCAGGAGGGCATCATCCAATACATTGAGGGCCTACATAGAATAAAAAAGCAAAGGAAGGGTAAATTTGCTCTATGCACCTGGTTCTGATCACTGAACTTGGACTGAATTATACTACAAGATTGCTGGGTCTCCACTTTACTGTTAGAAAATCCTAGGACTTCTCTCTATATATAATTGTGTGAACCAACTCATTATAAATATAAATAAAATTCATGTATTTTACTCATAAAAAATAAAATCTTTGAAAAATATAAAAATAAATTTTAAAATAAAAGAATAAAAATAGTTTTACTGAAACATAGGGTACATGAAAAATAGAAAGGAGGGGTGCCTGGGTGGCTCATCCTTAAGCGGCTGCCTTCGGCTCAGGTCATGATCCCAGGGTCCTGGGATGGAGCCTCGCATGGGGCTCTCTACTCAGCGGGAAGCCTACTTCTTCCTTTCCAACTTCCCCTGCTTGTGTTCTCTCTCACTGCCTCTCTCTCTCTTTCTCTCTCTATCAAATAAATAAATAAAATCTTTTTTTTAAAAAAGCAGAAAAGAAAGGTATTTCTTAGGATGAAAAGATATAACTCATCTACTTTTCAATTCTGTATAGAATTGACTCTACAGCAAATAATGATAGTAAAAATAAAAGAAATCAACAGATAGACTAAACAATCAGCCATAGACAGGAGGGACACAGCACTGTTAACAGATGTGTGATTATATCTATAGGTAGGAATCAGTATTATGTGGTATTTAACTACCTACTATGTTTTTTCTAGGATTCATGCCAGGGAATCAGTCTCCCTAAAATTCACTCCACTTTCTCATTGATAAAAGAAATCATTTTGTTAAATTGACAATAATCTAGGATACTTAACATCTCTAAGCTAGCTTCCTCATCTGTAAAATCACAAAAATAATGCCTACATTATAAACTCATTTTTAGGTTAAAGAAAATTATATATGTGGAATGCCAACACAATTCCTACCATTCAGCGGGAATTCAATAATTTTGTTTGTTTGTTTTCACTCTTTCATTGTTATATAAAAGGTAAAGTTCTTCACATACTTCCTTTGCCTAAGCCAAATACCAGAAGCCAGGAAAAGGTATTATACAATTACTACGAATATACTAACCTTGCATTGCCAACTTTCTATTATCATAACAACTAACATTCGAAGAATACTTACAATTTTATGCCACAATCTTTAAAAGGTTTTATAGATACAGAAACTGAAATTCAGATAGGTTAAGAAATTTCCAAATATTACACAGCTAATAATTTGAAAAGTTGCCATTTTCACTTAGGGAATTAACCTCTAGTGCCCATACCTTTAATCAATATGTTGTACTGTCTCTCAATTTTGTTTTCATAATATCTGCCTGGATATAAAATTGCATATTATTTTCATATTTACTGTCTAACAGTTCTTGAAAACACCCACTCTGACCTATCTCCTTATAAACCCTATATTGTACATAGTCTTCTTTTCATAATTTTCATTTCATTATATTATTGGCCTTAGTGTGTTTTAAAAATATTTCCTCAGTTAATCTGAGTCAACTTTCTTATGATAACTTTCTTATGATAATGAAAAAGGGACTTAGAAATTATCAAACATTAGAGAATAAGGGGGTTTTAAAAAAGTTTGACTCTTGGGTGACTCAGTCAGTTAAGTTATGACTCTTGATTTTGTCTCAGGTCATGAACCCCAGGTCATGTGGGAAGTCTGCTCATCTCCCTCTCCCTCTGTCCCTCCCCCCGCTCTCTCTCTCTCAAATAAATAAATCTTTTAAAAAAGTGTTGACTCTTGCTTCGAGATCGTACATGACTCTTAGCCATTTAGAACATACTAAATGGTGAGCATTTAAATCTCTTAGTTGCTCTACCTAACCCATTACCTTCTTTAATTTATGACTTTTCACAGTAATTTCCAAACCTCCTGAATTCAAGTCAATGTTATTTCTGCTATGAAATCTTTCTTCTCTTATAATTTTGCAGAACTGTACATTATTCCAGGAAAATATTGTCTTAATGAACAGTGGCATCCCCTATTTGCACAGCAAATTAAACAAAAATTAAACAAAAGAAAAGTAGAAATAGATTTTAATTATAAACTATGACACATTTTAACATTTCAAAGATTATCACTCCATTATTTTCTTGCTTCCACTGTTGTTTTTTTTCTTTTTAGAGAAAATAGCTGATAATCTTATCTCGTCTTTATTAGGTCCTTGAAAAGGAATATGTCTTTTTTTTTTTCTAACTGCCTTTAAGATTTTCTTTTTATTTGTGGTTTTTGGAAGTTTTATCACCATTTGCATAGGTATACTTTCTGTTTTCTTTTATATTGAATTTATTTTGTTTGGATTCTTAACACTTCTTGCCTTGATATTTTTAAGCAATGTTGGAAATTTCTTCTATACCATCTCTTTACTTCCTCATCTTCACTCTGATCTTTCTCCTTTAGATCAGATCCTCACAAAAGTCTTCTAAATTTCCTCCCTGCCTCTAATCCGTAAATATATCTCCCTCACAAAATCATACTACTTTCTCAATTAAAACACTCAATGCCTGTAAGATAAAGTCTGAAGTTCTCAATAAATGTATCTATAAGGCCCTCATGATATAATAATGCTTACCACTAATGGAGAGATAACAGACCAGTTCCTCTGAGTTGAAAGATATGAGCTCTTAAAGTACAAAATGGCAGGCTGAATTATTGTAATTAAGATCTCTACCTAGAGAAGATCATAAAAGCTTCAAAAATTAAAAACAGGTTATCTAAAAAAGAGTGAGAATGGGTTGATTTAGACTTATCACCAACACTGAATGCTAAGAAGATAGATCAATGTCTTCTACTTTACAGAGAAAATTTTTTTACTCTAGAATGATATACTCAGTCCAATCTCTCCATCTCTCTCTGTCTCTCTCTTTCTCTCTCTCTCGCTGACTCACACACACACAGAGTGAGAGCAGAATAAAGGCTTTTGCCTATGTGATATGTACTTATCACATACTTTTTCTTAGTTACTTTATGATGTTGACTAGAAAAATAAATGACAAAAAGAGAAAGAGAAAGAGGAAGAGGAGAGATGGGTTTAGAAACTACAGATTCCACCCAGGAAAGCACTAGAGGAAATGACTAGAGAGAGGCTATACCTCAGTCCTAGAAAGCAACTGATTCAAACAAGAGTGGGATTATCTATGGTTCCAGGAGGAAGACATTTGGGAAAAGATCTCAGTTTTAGAAGATATGGGGGAATACGTGAAAATGCACATTACCTTTTTTAAAACAAGAAAAGTCAAGTGCTAACCCAAAGCATGGGGGTGGGGGGTGGAATAAAAGCTGTGTAAAAAGCCATGACTTAAATGTGGAGAAAATACATCTTTGGCATGTTTTTAAATAATTGATAGTTAAAAGAGAATCTATTTCATAATAGCACAGTACCTGACCCAGCATTGTCATAGAAATGTAAACTTCTAGAGTCAATTAATGCAGAAAGAGTGCAAAACTTGGATACGTCTCATATCAAATTACAAATAACAATCATAATGAAATAAAAATAATAGGGTAGTTGATAAGTGGTGGAGAGTGATAAAAGTCAAAAGATGAAAGAAACCGTAGAGGTGATACTATCACCTCTTAACAATGTATCAGGTCATTATTTATTATCACAAAAGTAACCCATAGCAGTAATAAAATGATAAGTAACACCAAAAGACACCAAGGAGATCTAATCATATAATTTGGTAATATGGAGGAACCACCAAAGAAATGGAAACCAAAATATTTAAAAGAGTTTGCCCATAGGAAGCAAATTAGCTGTTGAATAGAATGATTCTTTCTTTGATTACAAAATCTTCTAAATCATTTTATTATTGTTACATGTCCATGTATCCAATTTATAATTATATTCCAGACTTTTTTGAAGAGAGATCTTAGTGGCATTAGGGGTTCCAGAAAGCCTTCACTAAATCTGAAAATCCAAACTCCGTGTTTCCATAGTACCCAATGCATATCCTCCAATGTGGCACTAATATTACTGTACACATATGACTATGTGTTCATCTCCTCCACTAGAATCTGAATTCTTCTGGAGAAGGAACAAATTTTATTCATCCTCTACCCTCACTATCTGGTACATTATCTGGTGCAGAATATGTAATGATTATATGTTTGCTTAACAAATAAATAATCAACTGTATTGGGCAATCTATTTTTTTAAGTAAGCTCTACACTCAACATGGAGCTTGAACCCACAACCCCAAGTTCAAGAGACACATGCTCTACTGACAGAACCATCCAAGTGCCCCCAAATTGAGTAATCTATATTAAAATCAATGTTTCAATCCATGTATGGAAATTAGTATAGATATTCACATATTCATGAGATACTGAATCCCTTCCTCACCTAACTGCATATTTTAACTTTGTAATGACAGTAAATGGAATAGAGATCATGTAAAGCCACATGTTTCCAAACCCTTAGTATTTAACTGACACTGCAAAAAAATTTTAATCATAATGTAATATTCAAAATTCTCACACTTACAATTTAAAAATAAATCAGAAGTTGGTTCTAAGTCTACCTCATTTTAAATCAACTTACCAAGTTCAAAAAATGTTAATATCCCTCACTAACTCACAGCATGCCACTATCAGCCTTAATTTGGTATTATTTCATAGAAATGTTGCAATTACAATTTAGTCCACATTGATCAGCAAAAGTTAAAGGGCAAAATTAATTAATGGAAATAGTAAAGGGCAAAAAATTAATATGATGACACATCTAAAATGCTTAGAGTAAGAGAGGAACTGCTATTTTGAGATTATCCACATTGATTTGCAAAAGAACAGAAGGAAAAATCTGTGAATAAAACTGAATATCAACACACTAAATTATAAGTCAGTGTTTTAAAAAATAATTATAAAAAATGACAGCACATTATAGATTTGAAATTTCTGACTAATAGACCTAACAATGACTAAAGGCATTACAAATAAGCATGAAGAAAATGTACAGCAGCTGCATTAAAACCATGCCTTCCAAGTTGATGTGTGGATTTATATCAAAACCTCATATAAAAAATATGACTTATTTTTTTTACTAAAATCCAAGAAAAGGTTTAGATACTCTAACAAGTATGCAATATTTTTTTAAGTTGTCAAGATTTTCTGCTGGTATTTATTTTGAATACTTAAGGAACAGTATAATATTCAAGCAATTAATTCAACATACTTGTAGAATATATGAGGACTTTAGATCAATCAAAGATAAGTAGTTGGGGACAATGAATATTCTTACTTTGGGGAGAGAGATTGCATGACTTTCAGAGTTCCAATATAAATCAAATCCAGAAACAATATCAGAGTATCACATTTGCTATTTATATACCTCTATCACTCACATCTCACTTGCTCTTGAGAATAAATTTCAGTTAGACCTGGCAGGTGTTTTGAACTCCATTTCAGATAGAAGGAACATGAGAAAGATTAGAATGAGAAGCCTTACATCATACAGTTATTAAGTAACAGAGGGGACTCTAGGATTTAAGTATTCCAATACTCAATGGTCTTCCCACTAAATGTTGGATTCCAGTCCTTGTCAGCTACTAAAACACACATATCCTATCAGGTCCCAATTAAGAGTCATTTTGTAAAATACTGAAAATGAGCCATTTTCAACCTAAGTAATTTTTAAAGCCTCTCCCACTTCTTCATCCCAAGAAATGGCTCACTACAAGTAGAGTAAATGGGAAAAAAGATAGATGCTTCATATAACAGCTACGGGAATATTTTACACCTGCCCAATAAAACAGTTAGGAGTGATGGTGGATTCTAATAGGTTATGAAAGAAGTCTAAGAAATACATTTTTATAAGCTACATTTTAAAAGCTACCTACAATATCTTTATGTTTAAAATAATCCTTTTGATCAATTTAAGGAAACACAAATGTAACTGTGTATCATTTTAAAATTGTGTGTGTGTGTGTGTAATTTTTGGTTGTATTTACTTGACTTGGTTACAGTTATATCTCTATGAAATAACATATTTGGCTTTTACCCCAAAACATTTTTTTCTAACTACATTCTAGAAATACTAGAACAAAACAGATTAGTATTTCAGACTGAGTTGTAAGCTATCTGGTATCTTTGATTCAATATATACTGGTGCCCTAAGATCCATGTAACCCATCCATGCCAGTAAGAAGGCAAACATCTAGACTGTGTTTTTTCATCCCTATGGGTTTTAGTATTAATATTTGAGATCTACTGAAGGATTCCAAAATCATAAACGCACAATCCATATTTGGTGAGCAGTAAAAACAGATGCTTTTCTGAATTTGGGGAACGGTTTATAATAGAAAAATAGAAACCATTAGAGGGAAAGTGTGTTCTTGTTTCCCAGAGTAAAGGTAGCAGTTTGATTAAAAAAAAAAAAAAAAAAAAAAAAAAAAAACAAAAAAAAACTTCTGACCTGAAACAATGAAATTCCCTAGTGGAAATAAATAGCCCCTTCAATCAAGACAGTTTCAAAAAAATGAGCTATGTAATAATCAAAAGGCAGACAACGTGACTACCTCAAGAGAGACACTAGCCACATGTTGTGAGTTCCATGGGAAAAGAGCAGCAGCAATGGAAAGTCAGTGGTGGTTCAGGGTTTAGAATTAAAACCAGAACAGAAGAGCAAATGTGACAGAAAGGCACCCCAGGGTTTCTTAACTCAAGGAAAATCCAAAAACTACATTGTAAATATGGTGTGCAGAGAGAACTGGGAAGACAGAGTGAACATCAAGATTTAAATAGTAATTAAATCATATCCTACTCCTAGAGCACAGAGACTTGGGATTGACACTAATCTCCACCATCCATACATGCTCTCTGATTAGTTACATAACCTCAGTTTTCTCACCTGTAGTCTAGAGTGAAAAATGATCAAAGAAATAATAAAATCATTTACTTTATGGGTGCCACAGTTTAAAAAGAGATAACAAAACAGTTATTTAGCACAGTGTACTCACTAAAAAGCAGCCACTGGCAATATTAATATAGTAGGAAATCACTGAGTCCCTTGTGGCTTAATAAGAAATATGACACAAGAAACCCAGGAAAAGGACAGAACACTGACTTACCCCTAAAAGGCGGTTGTAGCCATACAGTAGTGATTAAGAGCATGGATTTAAGAACCAATTGCCTGACACTCTTACATACCAGGAAAGGTAGGGCAAATTCCTTAGTCTCTATGCCTCAGTTTCCTCATTTATAGACCCAAGAACCATAAAACAACAACAACATGGAATTGTTATGAACATAGAGTTAAATTGGTCTCAAAGCTCTTAGATTAGTGACTGGCATTTATTGTCTTTAACAAATAAGTAAAGAATATCAATGCCTTCAAGAAGAGAAATTGTGATCAAAATTTATGAATATTTCTTAATTGTTATTCTCACTTAATGTACTTCATAAATTTATTTTTGGAGATTAGACAGTGTGATTTATTCTTTTTTTTTTAAGATTTTATTTATTTGACAGACAGAGATCACAACTAGGCAGAGAGGCAGGCAGAGAGAAAGAAGCAGGCTCCCCGCTGAGCAGAGAGCCCAATGTAGGGTTTGATCCCAGGACGCTGGGGTCATGACCTGAGCCGAAGGCAGAGGCTTTAACCCACTGAACCACCCAGGTGCCCCATGTGATTTATTCTTTAGTATCTTTTCCATTACTTTTGGTGGAACTAAGACCATAATATATTTCTCCTAAGTATACCAGGCTATTTCACTAACATATTACCTAAGACCTTTTTTTTTTTCCTTTTTTTAAAAATTGTATTTTATTTAAATTCATTTAATTAACATACAATGTATCATTAGTTTCAAAGATGGAGTTTAGTTATTCATCATTTGCATATAACACCCAGTGCTTCTGTGGGGCATAAATAACAAATGCTGGAATGCTGAAAAGAAATAAAATAAAATAAAATAAAATAAAATAAAATAAAATAAAATAAAATAAAATAAAACACCCTGTGCTCATTACATCACATGTTCTTCTTAATGCCCATTATTACCCAGTTACCCCATCCCCCACACCCACCTTCCCCTCAGCAACCTCAGTTTGTTTCCTATAGTTAAAAGTCTCTTATGGGGGTGCCTGGGTGGCTCAGTGGGTTAAACCTCTGCCTTCGGCTCAGGTCATGATCTCAGGGTCCTGGGATCGAGCCCCGCATTGGGCTCCCTGCTCAGCAGGGAGCCTGCTTCCCCCTCTCTCTCTGCCTGCTTCTCTGCCTACTTGTGATATCTCTCTCTCTGTCAAATAAATAAAATCTTTTTTTTAAAAAAAGTCTCTTATGGTTTGTTTCCCTCTCTGATTCTATCTTATTTTATTGTTCCCTCTCTTCCTTTATGATCCTGCTTTGTTTCTTAAATTCCACATATGAGTAAAATCACATGATAATTGTCTTTCTCTGATTGACTTATTTTGCTTAGCATAATACCCTCTAGTTCCATCCACATCATTGCAAATGGTAAGATTTCATTTTTTGATGGCTGAGTAATATTCCATTGTATGTATATACCACATATTCTTTATCTATTCATCTGCCAATGGACATCTGGGCTCTTTCCATAGTTTGGCTATTGTGTACATTGCTGCTATAAAGATTAGGGTGCAGGTGACTCTTCAGATCACTATGTTTGTGTCCTTTAGGTAAATATCTATTAGTGCAATTGCTGTGTCATAGGGTAGCTCTATTTTTAACTTTTTGAGGAACCTTTGGACTGTTTTCCAGAGTGGCTGCCAGCTTGCATTCCTACCAAGATTGGAGGAGGGTTCCCCTTTCTCTGCATCCTCACCAACATCTGTTGTTTCCTGACTTGTTAATTTTAGCCATTCTGACTGGTATGACATAGTATCTCATTGTGGCTTTGATTCGTATTTCCCTGATGCGGAGTGAGGTTGAGCATTTTTTTCACGTGTCTGTTGGTCATTTGTATGTCTTCCTTGGAGAAAGGTCTGTTCATGTCTTCTGCCCATTTCTTGACTGGATTATTTGTCTTTTAGGTGTTGAGTTTGGTAAGTTCTTTATAAATTTTGGATTCTAGCCCTTTATTTGATAAGTCATTTGCAAATATCTTCTCCCATTCTGTTGGTTGTTTTTGTTTTTTTCAACTGTTTCCTTTACTGTGCAAAAGCTTTTTTATCTTGATGAAATCCCAATGGTTCATTTTTGCCTTTATTTCCCACCTAACACCTTTTAAAAAATTAAATAATCTCTACACCCAACGTGGGTCTCAAACTCATGACCCCAAGATCAAGAATCCCATGCTCTTCCTGTTGAGCCAATCAGGTACCCCAACCTTTTTTTTTTTTTTTTTTTTTTTTTGCATTACTACAAATAATTTAAGGCAAATGCATAAGCCTTTCTTTTCAAAAATGTGCTCTGATGGAAGCTTCCTTAAATTTCCTCCATGATTATAACTTGCCTGCATTAAAAGCATCAAAGTCCCTCTTACTGTCAAACTGCAGTCTATCAACCAATTGGTAGTTGATATATCACTTAGAAGGCCCCAACCAGTAAGTTTTTAAATAGAATACAATATAATAGAAAATATCAAAATGCATCACAAGTAATGGTATAATTCTATAAATCTTTCCAGTTGCACAGGTGTGTGTATGTAGACATATGTATTTGTGATCAGTTTATGATGTAAACTGTGTGTCTCATAAACAACTCATAAACTGAATATGGAAGTTTTCCTTCTTCTTATACTTTTTGGAAAAGTTTGAAAATAGTAGGTAGTATCTCTCCTTTAAGTGTTTGGTAGAGTTCACCTGTGAAGCTGTGTGGTCCTAGACTTTTTGTTTGTTGGGAGTTTTTTGATTACTGATTCAGTTTCATTGTTAGTTATCAGTCAATTCAAATCCTCTATTTCTTTTTGATTCTGTTTTGGTAGGTTATAGGTTTCCAGGATTTTATCCATTTCTTCTAGGTTGTCCAGTTTGTTGGCATATATATGTTCCTCACTATGGGTTGAGAGAAGAGCATTTTCTCTAAGAGATAGTAATATTGAAAACTTGACCCAACTGGAATTACTATACAAAAGTAATTAATGGATGACTCAGTAGGAATGAACCCCTGACATGCAGTTTTTATTTATTTTTTAAAAATTTTTAAATATTTTTCTCATTATTTATTTGACAGAGATCACAAGTAGGCAGAGAGGCAGGCGGTGGGGGGCGGGGAGCAGGCTCCCCACCGAGCAGGGAGCCCGATGTGGGGCTTGATCCCAGGACCCTGAGACCATGGCCTGAGCCGAAGGCAGAGGTTTTAACCCACTGAGCCACCCAGGCGCCCCTCACATGCAATTTTTAGTGAAGGAAACCTGAGAGAAGAGAAAATTATGATACATGGGTATGCCCCATGAAATTGAGAGGGAGACTGCACTGGGCAACATCGAACAACCATAAGGCAGCACAGGGTGCTGAGCTGAGTTGAGGAAGCTAAGTCACAGAAAGAAATAATGATTGGAGTGAATAATGAATTTAAACTTTGTTTTACAGCTTTGTCCAGAAATCCTCCCTCCATGTCTACCTCTGTACATCTAGATATAAAACAAAGATATTAATTCCTGCCCTTTCTTCCCTCCTAGGTGTACCAGTGGATCCAGAAACTGTGGACATGCTTTGAGTTTGTCAAAATAAATCATTGTAATGAGAGTTACTTTTAGCCCACCAGGAGCTAGAGATTATGATCACTTGACCTCCCCCTAACACTTTATAGAGTATAGCCTTGATATCTTCACAATACCAAATTTTAAAAAAGGCTTGTAATGTATTAATCTATTCTAAGAATTTACCACAGTACATGACAGGTCGTTAATATGTACTTCTTACTTTTCACTCCTGCCTGATACACTCTTTTTCTTTCTTACCAGCTTGAATTCCAAGACCAATCATTACAATAACTTCTTTTTTTATCCCAACTCCCTCCCCTCCCTCACTTCATATTCATTTTGGCTGAATCACAATGCTGGTCATACATACTCTTCTGGAACTCCTGCAACCAACATGACTGGAAAAAAACGTATAGCCAGTAAAATGGTCTCATTTAATTAAGTCATGAACATCAGTCTGAGGTCCATAATGCTGCCTGGCAATCATATTAAATTTGTCTAGTCAGTTTGCTCTCTAGCTCTCCTGTATAAGTATTTCATACCCTGTCCTTCCTTCTCACACTTCACAAAATCCCACTATCAGTCTTAGCTGACTTTGCTTCTTAGTTCATTGAGATAATTGAAGCAATTAGAGGAGAATATCCACAATTTTCTGTACCCATGTACTTTGCTGTTCTTTCTATAAGGAAGGATGGCTATTGGTACTCCCATCTAAGCACAATCCTTCCCATCTTGGGCTCTTGATCTCATCTCACTTCCGCATTCAAGGACAAGCCTTTAGCAATTCCTTCCTTTTTCTCCTGTATCATCAAATGCTCTCTTTCTCCTGGATCACTTCCATCAGCAATTAAATATACTTTTTCTTTTTAAACACAAGCAATCAAAAACCCTCTCTCAGATCCACATTCCCCCAACTAATGCCTCTTCTATCATTTCTCTTTTAGCAAAACTGCTTAATAAATTGTCTACACTCTATCTCAAATTCTTCTATTTCCATTCATTTTTAATTATCACTTAAGGGACTTTCATCTTCACCATTCTATGAATCTGTTCCCCTCATGGTCACCCATGACCTCCATTGTGCTAAGTCAAATCAGTTTTCTGTTTTTATCTTACTGGACCCATCAGCAGCACTTGATATAATTGACTACCCATATTCCTTTCTTGGCTTCTACGTCACCGTGTGCTCTTGGTTTTTATCTAACATCAGCTACTGCTTTTTCTCACTCTCCTAGTCATTCTCCCTTTTTCCCCAGCTTTTACTATTAGCGCCTGAGGGACTCAGTTCTTGGTCTTCTTCTCTATTTACTACTCCCTTTGTGATCTCATCTAGACTTACTGGCTTTAAATGTCTTCTATTTGTGCTAAAAACTCAAAAATGTGTATCTCCAGTCCAGAACTAATTATGAAGTCCAGACTCACATATCTGTCATTTGACATTTCTACTTGGATGTCAACTATACATCTTAAACTTAACATAGACAAAACCAATAATCTGATGTCATGTCCAAATCTGATGCCCCAAGGTCTCATTTTCAGTAAACTGAAACTCTAGTTTCCCCATTGTTCAAGCCAAAGTTTTCTAATCAATGTTAACAATGTTGATACCTCTCTTTCCTTCACATCTCATATTTATCCCATCAGGCAAATCTATCAACCCTACCTTCATAATACCTACAAAACACAAACTTTTTTTTAAGTTTAGGTATTTTGTTTTCAACTTTTATCTACCAAAATTATTTGCCATACTTGAAAAAAAAAAAAAACTATAAATCACATGCAGGAAATGCTATGAAAATAAGGAGCCAAGTCTTAAAGAACATATTTTCTTCCCTTATCCCGCTTCTAAACTTGACTTTAAAAATTAATATGGTTAGCAAATGTCTGCACCCTACAGATGGAATATTTAACAGCAAGACCAAATAGACAAATGCTCACCACCTGCCCATGCCCTCTTGCAATCATTCAGGACTATCTTAACAAAGCAACCAAAACACAGTGATTAGTTAAAGGAATTAGATCACCCTAGTTATTCACCGTATTCTGGTCAAATGGGTCGAAAACAACAGGATTGTGCCTGCCTAACCCACAAACTTTTTTTTTTTTTAGCCACTTCCACTGCTAATGACCTAGTCCAAGATCCCCATAAGGCTCACATGAAGTTTTGCAGTATCTTCTAACTTGTCCACCAGCTTCCCACACTGATCCTCCATAGTTTATTCTCAGTAGGGTAGCAGGAGGAATTATTTTAAACTGTTAGATTATATTACTCAACTGCTCAAAATCCTCCACAACGTCCTCATCCATGCATCAATTTTACTCATATTAAAGTTGAAGTCTTTACAATGACCTACAAGAGTTGACATTGTCTCTTATCTCCTCAGTGTTTCTATTATGCTACACAGATGTTCCTCTCCAATCTTGCTGTTGTTTAAACATGCCACACCCTTCAAAATCTTGGTCCTGCGAGGGATATTCTTTCTGCCTGGAATACATTTCCCCCAGTTACACACATGACTCATTCTAAATCCCTTAATGTCTGCTCAACTATCATTTTTAGGCAACTATCATTTAGTTTAGGCAACTATCATTTAGGCACGATTCTAAGAAGTCCCCAAGACTTCTGCCCTCTGGAATATACACATACTGTATAATTCCCTTCCCTTGAGTGTGGGTGGATTTACAAATATAATGAAGTATCATTCATGATTGAGTTTTTAAGCAGTTGACTATCAGTTAATCTGTTTATTCAGATTATGAGATGTGGGCCTAACGTAACAAGCCTTTTAAAGAAAGTGAAGTGTCAAAGACATGCTCTAGCTGGACTTAAAGAAGATACAAACCACTGTATCATGAATAATTGCCCATGGGAGTCACATGCCAATAAAATGTGGGTGGCCTCCAGGAGATGGGAGTGACTTCAGTCAAGAGATGGCAAGAAAACAGGCACTTCAGCCCTACAACTACCAGGAACAGAATTCTACCAAGAACCAGAACAACCTGGAAAATGACCCTGAGTTGAGGATGAGAACCATGAGAACCAGAACACAGTTAACACCTCTATTTCAGCCTTGTGAGGCTTTGAGCAAAGGATCCAGGTTGCCTGGGCCTGAACTCTTGACCTGACCCACAGAAAATATAAAGTAATAGACTTATGTTGTTTTAAGCTTCTAAGTCTGTGGTAATTTTTTGACAGCAATAGAAATCTAATACAATCATGGTCACTCCTGCCTAACCTACTAGGGGGGAGAAATTATTTATTTATTTATTTGACACAGGTCAAGAGAGTGAGAGAGGAAACACAAGCCAAGGGACATGGAGAGGGAAAAGAAGGCTTTCGGCTAAGCAGAGAACCTGACCGGGGGTTAGATCCCAGGACCCTGGAATCATGACCTGACCCGAAGGCAGACACTTAACAACTGAGCCACCCTAACCTACTGAAAATTTTAACCACTCTCTCTTACATTCCTTATCCCCTCTATTCTCCATTACATGTTTCATGACACTAATTTATTTTGTCTCTCCTAAATAGAATATAAGCTCCACAAAAGCAAAGTTGCTTATCTGTCTTATTCACTATTTGTCCAACTGATACATAGAAGTTTAATAAATATATCTTGAATTGATGAACAAAATTGTTAGACACATGGACAAAAAGACATAATAGTATTTCCCCCAGAATAATCAAATTAATCATTTATTTATTTAACTCATAAGACTGTATCCAAGGGGTACCTGGGATCTAGCCCTTCATCAGGCTCTCTGCTCAGCGGGGAGTCTGCTTCTCTCTCTACCACTTCCCATGCCTGTGTTCCCTCTCTCATTGTGTCTCTGTCAAATAAATAAATAAATAAATAAATAATCTTAAAAAAAAAGACTATGTATCCAAAATCTCAGCTAAATTTTAAGTTTAGTTAACAAAATGTATTAGTACTTAACTTACCTCTGGGTGTGTGAAATATTATCTTTTTTTATTGAAAGCAGTGAAAAATCTTTAAAATCATAAAGTTGAACACTATAAGCAATAATGCAAATGACAAATGCTTATTTTGTGCTTACCATTTCCCTATTACTTGCTAAGTACCTTCTTTATAATTTTTAAGTTATTTTATCCTCATAAAGACATCTTGAGATAGTTACCATTATTATCCTCATTTTACATTTAGTGGAACTAAAGCACAGAGAGGTTTAACAATTTACCTAAGGTCACATTCCAGTGATGGAATCAGACTCAAAGCCTGACAGGGTAATCCTAAAGCTTGAGCCTTTTAGCCACCATGCTTTTAAACTTTGAGGTTTTAACCTCATTAAGTTTTGAACATCTGAATGCACATAACACTCAGATTTTTCTATAACCAAAAGTATAAATTGAAAAGACCAATGAAAAATTGTTAAACAGATTTAGGCTAGATGACAAAGGGTTAATATTCTTTATTAGAAAACCCTTAAAAATTAATAACAAAAGCACAATATTTTAACAAAAAAAGACCAAACAGCACAAAAACAGACAAAAGACATAAAGATAGATCACAGAAAAAGAAATAAAAATGTGAATAACAATGGAAAAACTTTAATCTTGTTGGTAAAACAAGTTTTAGATATTTTTTCCTCTTAAACTGACAAAAGAAGAGTTTGTATTTAATAATGGTTTAATAAGACAGATACTTTGATAGATTGCCAATGTAAGATACATTAGTGCAACTCTAATGAAATATAATCGAACAATATGTGGCAACTGTCTTTTAAAAATTCATACTGTGAGACCCAAAAAATTCATCCCCTAAAAAAATCTATTAAAAAGAAATAGAGTTGTAGAAACATATCTAGTCATTTTAATGATGAAAAAGTAGAAACAAACTAAATGTGAATCAATGGTAATACTATCCATTTCCAATATATAAATTAATGTAAACATGTTAATCCATAAGTTATAGTAGTTTTCAAAAATGAAAATAGTGATGGGGGAAATCCTCATAAAACACTAAATGAAAAAAATGGAACACAAAGCATACATACAGGACAACCAAATTATTTAAAATGTACTACATAATATGATACACCTATACATAGGGAAAGGCCTGGGTTTTAAAAATTATGTAGGGGCACCTGGCTGACTCAGTGGGTTCAAGCCTCTGCCTTCGGCTCAGGTCATGATCTCAGGGTCCTGGGATCGAGCCCCGCATTGGGCTCTCTGCTCGACAGGGAGCCTGCTTCCCTTCCTCTCTCTCTCTGCCTGCCTCTCTGCCTACTTGTGATCTCTGTCTGTCAAATAAATAAATAAAATCTTTAAAAATTATGTAAAATGATAGCTGAAGTTACCTCTGGGTTTGTTTTCATAGGCAATTTATATTTATTTTATTTATTTTCTTCTTTATAATATACTAAAAACTTCTATATAGTGAGTCTGTGTCAAGCTGAAATCAGAAGTAAGCAAAAATGAAGATTTAAGAAAATAATTTATTAAAAAATATACACTTCTAGGGCACCTGGGTGGCTCAGTGGGTTAAGCCTCTGCCTTCGGCTTGGGTCATGGTCTCAGGGTCCTGGGATCAAGGCCTGCATCGGGCTCTCTGCTCAGCGGGGACCCTGCTTCCCCCTCTCTCTCTCTGCCTGCCTCTCTGCCTACTTGTGATCTCTCTCTGTCAAATAAATAAATAAAATCTTTAAAAAATATATGCACTTCTAACTCATATACAAGGACAGAAAAAGAGACTTTAGATTCTTACCTGCTGCCCTGATCCACAAGTTGCAGATAGTAGCATGTCTTTCTAGTAGAAGACCATACCATAAGACTACACCATAATAACAAACCTAGAAAGTTCCACTCGGAAAAACCTCCAAGGGGAGGAATATGCTTCTTACCCAACAACCCAGAATCAGTTTTATATTATGAAATATGGATAATTTTTTCTTTTAATGTAAAGATATTACTTAGAAACCCTGAGATTTCTCAGAATTCCTAAGAAGAATTAAAGATTTTCCAGCAATTATTTTTTTAAATGTCTGAGAACATGCTGAAATTTATAATTGTCATATTATGAAGATTTTTTTGTTGTCATAGTTTGTGGTTCTTCACACTGCTGTAGTCAATATGCATTTTTACTAGAAATATCTTCCCAAAAAGCTATGCTGTCATTGTACCTGAATCCATCTCAAAGCAGATAAAGAAGTACCACACTGCATGCTGTTATGAGATGTACATATTTTAACATCTATGAAGTGTGGATGCATTTCATAATTTATGGCACATCACAGATAATTTGCAGCACTTGTTTTTCTTTCTTTATGATCTATAAAACAATGGTGCACCTTACAATGGACAATGTATTCGATTCAACTAAACAAATGAACCACACTTCAAATCACTAATGTAAAACCCTGATTATCTAAACACCAAACTGCCAAGCCCCCTATAATTTAAGAACACCTTCTAAGTTCAGAGCTCTTTTCTCAAAAATAAGAAACCACTTAACTTGACCAAAAAGTACTGATTTCTGGTACAAAGAACAAGGGGGACATATACCAATATGTTGTTTCACAGTCTGTGCAAGGAAAGTGCCCATGCAGCTATATAAACATTAGATTTTATAAGTTAAGTTTTGAATGATATGGAAATACCATTAATATCTATGGCCAAAGACATTTTGTAAGTGTCAAGGCCAGCTCTGGCTGAGACCCTGAAACTGAACAGCTATGCTTACTAAGAAATAAGAGTATGAAACCATCTAAATTTCATTTTCAACTAGGAGAGCTACAGGCTGCTTTTCTGACAAGGAGTTGATGCTTCTCTGGCAAATCACTCAGAACCTGGGTGAGGGCTACAGCATTATTTCTGAGGAAGGACAGCAACTTGTTGCAACCCTGGGCTCCTGATACCACACTCACAAGAACTCTTCAACTAATGTAGCATTTTATAAAACATGTATGTGTAATCAATGCCAATACCAGTTTGTTACTTTGTTTTTGTTTTGTTTTCTTTCCAAACAAATTGTTTTTTCCAACCTGGGAAAAACACTCCTTTCAAACAGACCTGGTAGGATGTGAGGGTGATCTGCCTGCTACATCTGTCACCCCATTGATCACCAGGGTTGATTCGGCTGATCTGGCTGGCTAGACAGGTGTCCCCTTTCTCCCTCACCACTCCATGTGTATCCCTCCCGAAGCTGCATGCTCTGCCGAAGAGGACGACCTTCCCCGATAGAGGAGAGGACGGTTCTTCGGTCAAGGGTATACGAGTAGCTGTGTTCCCCTGCTAGAACCTCCATACACGCTCTCAAACAGACCTGGTAGAGAAGAGAAGAGGTAATTGTACCTGCTTCATTGTGTTTGACAGTTCTGCCATATAGACAAGGAAAAACTTATTCTGTTTGGCCAATGGTATCTATTAGAGCTAATCTGTGAGAAAAAGTAAAAGCCGTAGAAAGAAAATGTAATAAAAACAAAGGGATAAAGAAAGACAGTAACAGAGCCCACCATGGAGGGCAGCAATAGCAGGGTCTTCCCTGACAGCTACTACAGGGGCTGACAAGATGGCGATCACCAGACATTTTAACATGACAGAAGATTGCAAGAGCATCAAAAGATGAAACATCTTCACAGCTTGAGAAATCCATATTCTCATCTGCATCAATTACTTTTATAGGCCCATCTTATATACACAGTAAATTTATGAATGAATGAATGAAAAACACTAAATATTTGTAGCATACAGAGCCCCTGTCTAGCCTCTGATCTTGCCTCTCTTAATCTTAATACCAACATTCTTAAAAACATGGAATCATTATTGTGCATTTACAATAAGAAAGAAATATGGTAATACTATATTTCCTTAAAGAACATTTTCCTTATATTAATTTGTTTAATGTTTATCTTTCCCAACTAAGAAGCAAGCTCAATAAAGGCAGAGCATTATTTTGCTTTGTTTTGTTTTGTTTTGTGTAGGTGTTTTCCTTTTTTTTTTTTTTTCTCCTTTTTCCAATGCTGTATTCTCAGCACCAAGAATAGTGCCTGGCATATATCATAACATATGTAGTGTCTGATAGATGTTTGTTGAATAAATGAGAAAGTGTACATATTACTTAGGGGCTTCATAAAATTCACAGCATCTTTATAATGTTAAAGATAAAATGTTTAATATTCCTTACACCTGAGTAAGTACAACAAATTCAGAAGTTTATGGCCTAGTCTCATGTCAGCTGATGTGTATTTTTGCTTGACAACTGAAAAAAAAAAAAAGGTTTATACTTTCAAGAAGTCCTTCTAAATACTCTAGCACAAGTCCTCAACTAAAGTCAGATATACTCCTTCACATCCCATCAGCAAACTTGCAGGATGTGATAACGTGGGGTATAAAAAGACACAGAGGGGCCTGGGTTCTATATTTTAGTACTGCAAAAGCCACATATAGTGTGGTTAGTAAAGCTCAGGTATCTCATTTGAAGCCAGGGATGCTCTGAGTTAGCACAGATGCAGCAGGCTAGCTAGCTCTAGTGGCTGAATGCCAGTGGAGGGCAGCAGAGAGCTACTTGACAGACAATACATTCAAGAGGAAGATTTCACAGCTCCCAGCTGAGACTACAGTCCTTAGCCAGATCTAAACAGTGCTACTCAAGAGGCAGCCCTTTTGGAAAACCAGACCACAGGGCAGCCAGCACGAATGGAGTTCCCAATTACATTAATGTAGGAAGCCAAGAAGCAAAGGAGATGGACAGGAAACAATACCAGGATACTCAGGATAATCTGGACTCCATCTAAGCACAACTCCCAGGAGCCACTGATTCAGACAGTGATCTCTCTGCAGAGCTACTGAAACAGACGATATCTTACATTCATTCTACCTCCAAAATCTTGGGTCCCAAGACATTAACAACATGCTTTGAGTATAATATTTTTGCAAAGATTTCCTCTCCTGTAGAAAACATTAATATTAATAATACAAAATTGTGAACATTAAGAGGATAAAATCATACATGAATGAAGAATAGCAAGCACAGACTCTCTCCTGTTCAAGGGGTTCCTAGAATCCTCTAAAAGTTGAAACTTCTCAAATATCTGTGGCGGAATCTTAAGGGACCTGATCAGTTACCCTGGTCTCAGTGAGAGGGCTCCCACCCTGAGGACAACAACAAGTGCGATGCAACCTCTCCAAGGCCAAGACTCATGTTCCTTTTCTGTGTCTTCCTAGTGGTGTGAGCTTAGTGTGAGTCCTTTAGCCTCTCTAGGTCAGTTTCCTCACTTCTAAAATAAAATAATACCTGTCTCTACTGGCTCTAAAGGGATTCACAGAAGAAAGCATGCCTTGTTAATTTTATACAAGTACAGCATTTTGTATAAATACAGTATCAAATACAGACTGTTTATCATAGTCTGAGTAGTAGGAAGAGCAGGAAGATATCTAGAGAACAGAAAGACATCTACAAACTAAACCTTTGGCAGATTCAGAATTTTCTTTGTAATGAACCCTGTTCCTTCTACCAATCCAGGTCAGCATAGTCCTGATTCTTCTTGCATATGTCTTGCCTCGCTGGGACTCACATTAAATGAGGAGTACAATTGCATTACGGAGTAATATTTGCCTCCTGTTAACAGTCTTCTCCTTCCTAAATGTGTATAACAATGTGGTAAGCCAGAGAGAAGTGGGAGATATTTTTTTGCCACCTCCTGAAGGAATTTATTCATATGGCCACAGAAACAAGGAAGAAATGTAAGCTGCTCGCAGCCAGAAGGCTTTGGCTCTGGTTCCCCCCCACCACCAAAAATTAATAGTAATAATAATCATTACTATAAGGATATGGGAACATGTTAGAGAAACTCAAATACAGCTGCCTCATCTTTGTCTTCAGTTTAGTCCCATTCCTATGCTGTGATTTTTCTGGATGCGCAGCAAGAGAGAGCTGAGTGCATGCCAATGCCTGAGTGAATGTTAACATGAAAGTCTAAGATTTCTGTCATTTTTAAAATCAAATAAAGGGGAAGATAGGAGGGACATGAAGAAGAAGATTTCGTCAATTCTTTCGATTCTTATTTCTGATGGAATGCCTAACTAGAAATGTCAGAATTGACACTGAAGAGTCATAAATGACAACAGAGCCACCAGCAGAGGGGCTTGCCAAATAAAGGTTGATGATTTATTGATTTATAGGTCTTTTGAGCTATAAGGGACAATGAAGAGTTCAACTTTCTCATTTTGTATATGAGGAAACTAAGGTTAAGAGAAGTGGTATGACCAGCTCAAATTCTCCAGTTATCTTCTTATTTTAGAATACTACCTGGCTGAAATAGCTAGCACGACACTCAGTGACCAAACTCCACAGGAAAAGCACAGAAAAATGCCAGTCAAAAATAAAATGGAATAAACAAAATTGGCTTCCTTAAAGGTTACAAATATGGATCCATATATTCCAGTAGTCATCAGCTGCTTTGCTAATAGGAAATTAAACACACTTATGCTTCAGTGAGTGCATGTACAAACTACGCCTACACACATGGCCAATTTATAAAGTCATAGGGAATGAGATGAATTCTTCTGTTACCTCTGTCTAAAGTGTTAAATGCCAAGCAAGTGCTAAAATTGCTATTCTGAAAAGTCTTGGACCATTGCTAAGTCTCTGCCATTGTTAAAACTTCACCCATGCCCAGATATTCCATTTAATCTTTGCTATAAAAAGAAGAGATAGAGTCCATCCTGGAATGGAAATCTCATTCCTTTGAATTTCAAAATATTTTGAGCAAAGGTGATATAGGCAGAGCATACTTGCGACGACTTAAAGGAAAGGTTATCTTTAATCAGTTTCCTGATATTGGCTAGACAGCAATCTAAAATCAACTAAATGATTGATCCTGACAGAAGGAAATCTCAGAAATTTCTACCTTTTCCTATTTTACTAAGTATTTATGCATTAAGATACTTGATTATAATTTGGAAAATTTGTTAAATAAAGTACAACCCACAAAATTATTTTTTAGAACTAGTATCCTAACATGGAATTTAAAGTGTGAGAACAACACAAATTGTTCATACAAATTATAATTGCCCAGTGTGCAGACTTGAGGTAAACATCTTTTCCTTTCTGTATATTATTACCATAACATGAACACAGTAAAAGATCCTTTGATATCAAGAGAGTACTGTTTTCCAGACAATCAAAAGTTATTAGAAAAACTATGATGTCTCTCTCCTGTGAAAACCCATTCCTGGGGTGCCTGGGTGGCTCAGTTGGTTGGGTGTAAGCTCAGGTTAGGATCCCAGGGTCCTGAAAATGAGCCCTGCATCAGGCTCCTTGCTCAGCAGGGAGCCTGCTTCTCCCTCTCCCTCTGCCTGCTGCTTCCCCTGGCTTGTGTTCTCTCTCAGTCAAATAAACAAATAAAATCTTAAAAGAAAGGAAACAAAAACAAACAAACAAACAAAAACCATTCTTCAGTTAACTATCCCACACCTTCATCACTACTGTTGAGTATTATGATCACTAGATGTCGCTGCTGTCGTTTGAATAAGATTTTCTTCCTGCTTCCTTGCGTGTTCCGCACCCCCCCCCAAAGGAATTCTTATGGTTTTGGGAATTGTTTTTTATTGTTGTTGAGATTTTGGTAAATGGATGCTATTTTATATATTAATGGATACAGCTCACTTATTTCTCAAATGAGGAGAGAAAGAACTAGAATGCTGATGTAACTTGCCTAAGAAGCCATAGGAAGAGAGTGGTAGAACCAGTGTTGTAAAACTGTGTTCTCGTGTCTATACGTTATAGGCTTTTAAAGAGCAAAAATGTTTCAGATGGGAGCCATGAAGACAATCATCTTTTTAAACTAAGACCCAATGAATAATACTTACTACATATTAAGTTAGTTTTGTGGTATTTTTTCCCTGATGACCTTCCCCTTGGAAACTAGATACGAATGAATCATGAAAACACAAGATTTTCCCAGGCCAGACTTTAAAAAGTAAGAGAACATGACATAAGCCATCATCTAGGTTCAGGTGATTCCTTCCTTCAGAGGTCTCCTTCATAAAGTTATTAAAACTAGACAAACATACAAGACACACACAATCCTAGACAGAGAACATCTCCAACCCGCCTTTCCAGCCAAGAGAAAAAAGGAAACTAGCACTTTTCTTCAGAAGACTAGAGCTAAGAAGGATACAGAGGCAGCTGTGAGAGCAATCCTGAGCTGCTTTCACAAGCTGAAGTGAGGAGGAAAAAAGGAAAGATGAAGGCAAGTTAACTGACAGGCAACTAAGTGCCATGGCTGAAGCTTCCATTTATTCCTGCTCCTAAGGGAAAACCAAAAATTCACAACCCCTCGGGTGGGTTGGCAGGCAAGAGATAGAAGAGGGAGCTCTCACACACTTGCTCAAAGTTGTTGGACCCCCTTTTTTCAGACTCCGAAGTGGGAGGGAGGAATGGACGTGCCCTGAAAAGAAAAGAAAAAGGAGCCGGCATCGCTACCAGCCTTGGGAAAATCTCCACAGATGAGCATTTTTGTTGCGTTAAGTGGCCCGCATTAGCAGCCTAAACACGTAGGGGAAGGCTAACATCGCCTGTTAATATGATGCGGGAGAGCAATGACAGACCTGGCATTTGAGAGTGGAAGCGCCAGTTTTACATAAAACAAAACGAAACATTTCTGAGGATTTAAGTTCTTAGGGTTTGGGTGGAGTGAGTTTTGGGGCATGCCTCATTCCATAGGCAAGGCATGTACTCGGACATTTCAGAGGCTTGTTATGTTATATATTACACACACACACTTATTTTAACTATCTTTAAAACAATAATTTCTACAGTATGGAAAAAGCTTCTTAGTCCGTGGTTCTGGGGTTGCCACTAAGAGAAAGGATAGGAAGAGTCATCCCCCTGATGTCTACTTTAAACTTCAGCGTGGGGACTGAGAACTGACAAGGCGATTCTGAAACCCTGCATAAAAATGGTTACCTCCACCCTTCTCAAGCTGCTGCTTTTCTCTCTCAGGCGCAGAGATAGGGATAGGGATAAGGACAGGGACAGGAATACAGATAGGGATATGGGATGGGGAAGCGGAAGAAGAGAGAGAGGACGGAAGGGAAAGGTGAAAAATCGAAAAAAGAAAGAAAAAGAAGGAAGGGGAAACTGACGAAATTAAACCCAATTGAATTCCAATTATTTTTGAGGTTTTTTTCCTCCCCCCAAAACTATTTAAACTTGATTGTTCCTTCCTCGCCTTTCCAGCAAACTTCCAGCTTCAACAGTGTTCCAGATTCAGGAACGCAAAACAAAACAAAACTTTGAACGGGCTTGGGGGGAGGGTGGGTAGAAATGCCTGAAAACCCGCGCGCTGATGTCAACAGTCTGCTTGCTGCTCGGATGTCAACCAGTCGTGGAGCGCACGGATCATCCTCGTTACTTTTCTTTCCAGAGCCCCTTCACCCTCCCTTAGCATCTCCTTTCTCCAAGATTGGCTTCGGAGCAGCCAGGCAAGGTCTGGGAGTGAGGCCGGCTTTTTCTGCGAAAGAAGCCGATAGGATCCACCGAGACTAAAATGCGGAAAGGCCTCCTAGTCCCTGCGGGCCCAGCCTCAAATTTCCCCGCACACTGTGAAAGTTTTTCGAAACTCCGCGACTCAGTGTGAAGACCAGGGGTTTCTCCTGGGTTGGTCTCCCAGGCCTCAGGGGTCACCCATCCAAATCTAGTCTCCCCTTTAACGCCTTTATCTCAGTACATCAAACAACCCATTTGGAAAAATCGAAGACCCTTTGGGCTCCAAGAACTGACTGGAGAGAGCCGGGATCTCAGATCTTCGTGTTTGGGAGTGGAGGGGAGCATGGACTGACGAGAAGTCGGGAAAAGCCCCGCAGTAAGCAACTGGCCGACAGAGGAATCTGGGCTGTTTTCTCTAAGAGAGCCCTAAAAAAGCACTGGAGTGTGGTGGTGTCGGCAGCAGACGCTGCTTTATGAGACCCGAATTCAGGATGCTCTAGACGAATTTTGGATAAAAATGGTTTATCGCTTCAGACCCAAATATTCCCTGACCTGTTTCCCAACGCGCTCTGGCGCTTTGCTGGGAGAGCGCCGCGCTGCCGGAGACTTGGCGCTTCTGTCAACTGCACAGAGCAATTACTAAGAAAATATTGTGACGATGTTGTAGGGCGGAAGGGGATGTGAGGGGCTGTGGGAGGGGGGAGTTAGTTTGGAGAGCGATTTGCGAAGGAATATTAAGTTTGATTCCCGAGGTCACCGCGGGAAAACGGGTTGGCGTTGGGTGAGCTGCAGAGCTCTTCCTCTAGGTGGCGGACGTTGGTACCCAACGACAGTTAGGCGGGCGCTGACTCCAAACAGGATTAAGCTTCTTGCTGGTTAAAAGAAAAAAAAAAATAGTAATAATATAGAGGTGTGGGGCTGTTTTTCCCCCTTTTGGATATTTATTTATTGTAGGGAAAAGTCATTGATTTTCCTAACCAAACTGTGTTTCTCCTTCACTTGGTGGAAAATAAAAACTGTTTGAATAAATAAGTTATTTCTGAACATTTTGTTGTCAAAGTGTTAAATGTTCCCGTCATTTTTATTCAAACACTAACATGATTACAGCCAATTATATATTCACCAGTGTTCTTTATTTTAGAGTAATTGTACTTGTCACTAATAAAACAGAGGCATAATGGATCGCTACTGTTCTGGATTTTCAAGCAATTTTGTGTAATTTGATTGAATTATACATCTTATCTGCTACTTTTTTATTTTTATATTTGGGGATCCTATTTTCTTGAAAATTGCAGCTCTATGCTTGGTTTGTTGTTTCTCCAGTAACGTACACTTCGGTAACACTGATAAATAGAAAGAGTCCTTTTGAAATGTCGAAAATCAGCTGTTTCTTTCGCCATCCCTATCCCCACCCCCTCTCTGCACTTCAGCTCGGGGAAGACCTGAACTGTGGCTGCCAGGCAGTCAGAACCAGTGGCTGCGCTTACCCAAAAAGTCCAATGCCAAGACAAACTCCCCATTCACCCCAAAGGCAGCCATCTCCCTGCCTGGAGTCTTTGGGGTTTTGTTTCTTTCCTGTAATGATACTGTTGGGTGTCTGGAGCTTCAAACATGCCAAGACAAGCCGACCATGGGTTCAGTTCGTGTGCAATATGTATCAAGGGAAAGAGTATGCACAGCACAGCCGAAGGATAAACTGTATATATTACTCTAATTACACAACCCCCAAATGTCTTACTTACCCAACAAGCACCACCAGGAAACCCCTACCCAGCCCATAATTACAATTATCTGTCTATTCGCCTATGTTCTTTTTGGTTTCAGATATACCTAGAGAACAAGGATCGATAGTTTCTCCCTCCTTTTTTAAAAGACAATTTCAATAAAAAGATACATGAAAAGACACATGCATCTACCCAATGTTCACATATCGGAACAAATCAAGAAATAAACGTGACGGCAGACAGGACATAGGATTTTGAGAGACCATCTCTGCAACTGAAGAAACAGAGAATGTGCAATTCTTCTCCCAATAAATCCCTTCAGTTCCCAGGACACGACTCAAACGCCCCGCTAGGAGCTGCAGCTGCGAGATTGAGCCAAAGTCTCTGACAAGTGCCTTGTGTATGACCCAATATTTATCAATAACAACAACAACAAAATCAAGCGAAACCAAGGCTGGGGATTTTGAACTGTTTCTAAAGCCCTGGCGGGGATACGCACGTGGGCGAAAAACATCGCTGGAGATGAGTTGGCTCCATTTGTCCACCCTGGGGAGCAGTCTTGGGGCAAAATCCACTGCTAATTGATCCCAACCAGCTACACTATCAGCTGAGAATGCTTGAGGAGACAAAGAATGAGGAGTGTGTCCTAAAGATACTCTAAGCATTTTTCAAGTAAATCGCCGTACCTAATCAATAGCGTGTATATACATATAAATAGAGAAAGTGAATTACTTCTAATTAATGAGAAAAATAACGTTTCATGTCTAACTCCAGACTTTTCTAAAATCCAGTGTCTCCCATCCTTTGCTTGTTTTGTGGTCGGACTTCCAACTTCCTCCAGGAAAACCTGCGGGCCCAGTTTAGTGTTCCGAGTTAAAGAGCAGACACTCAGCCCAATTAGGGGCCTTCTCGCATCTTCTGGGTTGTTTACTCCAAGGCCAAAGGGTAGGCTGCTTGGGCAGCGATCCCAGCGCAGTGTTGGGTGTCGCCCGCGGCCGCGGAGGCAGGATTTGGGACAGCTCCTGAGCAAGCCCTGCGCCGCTCAGCTCCTAGACAGCGCTCTGCCGCCTGCCAGGCTGCACTCCAAAGGAGCTGGGCTTTTTCAGCGTTTCCACTTCCCCGTGGCCTCATCTATCTTATCTAACAAGTTCACGCTCCAAAGAGAAAAGCAAACAGTGAGGGGGAAAAAAAAAAACCCCAAAAACCTCTTCACCGTGGTGATTCATAGTTCACACGTTCACGAGCCCAACTTTGCTGACCGTGCTTCTTTCCCTGAACATTACTTTCTCTCCTGCGTGCCTTAGGACAAACCCAGAAGGAAGATACTAAAATTGGTAAACAAGAATCTAGGATTGTCTTTAAAATAAAAGTGACCATCCCCACCCCCCACTACCTTTGTTGTAGATTCTGAAACGGAGGAGTCGGGGTGTTTAGTCTTCACACGCTAACGGAAACTTGTTCCTGACGTGATTCTGCGTCCAGCTTACCCTGGCCGCTCCTCTCCTCCCTGCACGCAGCTCCTTCCAAAGGGCAGGAGAGAAATAGGGGTATAACTGGTCTCCCCTAGTGGGTTCAACACCCCTTACATGAAACTGAATATTCGCATTAACTTCACCTGTACGTACCCTAGTCTTTTAACTCTGAGCTGTGCTTTATACAAATAACAAGCTTAAAACCATTAACTGGTCTCATTTTTTTTTCTCCGCGTTCATCGTAGCACAGGACCTCTTAGCCCAAAAATATTGATCTGTGTGCATGCTTTCGGCGTGATGAGCAAACACGAGACACCTCGTCTGGAAAGGTAACTATAAAGGGGGAAAATCTGGAAATGAAACCTAAAAGCAAGTCCTCTAGCTTGATTGCGCTCGGCAGGCTCCGCGACAAAGGAGCTCCGGGCGGGCGCGCGGGTGTGCGCGGGGAGGAGCGGCGGGCCCAGGACTCCGCGACACTCCTCACCGGGAACTGTCCGGGTTAAAGCCTCCCAGGGTGAGCGGGGGGGGGGGGGGGGGGGGGGGGGGGGGGGGGGGGGGGGGGGGGGGTGTGGAGAGGGGGAGATCGGGACCTTTTGGGAAACGCTGCTCAATAGATATTCCTTCGCTATTAGGAGGGGGAGGAGGGAGACCTACAGGAACCGCAGTTCGAGAGTGAGGAGGCAGGTGGGTATAAGATAGGAAGGAAGTCAAAACTGGTTCATTGGTTTGTCCATCTGGGTTTTTAGAAAGGGAGTTGATGTAGTGGATTAGCAAACAGTTTACTTTCTCTCATTTGACTTTCCCCATGAGAAGAGCGACTCTGTGATGGAGGGTTCTCTGCGTGCCTTCTGCCCTGCCCACCCCAACGCTTGGAGTTTTCTCTCTTCCCATTCCTTCACAGACCATTAGTGGGTATGAACAGTTTCTCAAATACACTCATCACTCTCCTATAGGGACCCTGGGCTGTTCAGTACTCCCCGTGTACCTTTGAGAGTTGACCATCTAAAAACCTTTTTTTTTTTTTTTTTTTTGAGGAAAGATGCAATCCATCTTTCCTCACAACGACTGGAGTTTGAGGGGCTTGTTAGAAGGGTGCTTCAAAATAGAGGAGACTGGATGCGCCACATTCTCCGAAGAGTGCTATAACACTTCCCAAAGTAGATTATTCAGGCTCCTATGGGAAATCAAACTGAAGCTCCAACTAATTAAGGAGAATAGTGACAGGATAGTTAGGAGCTCAGCATTTTGAGGCCTGTAAGTTCTCCTTTCAGCCTGATATATATTTATGAAGTCTTTCTTTTTCTCCCTCTTTTGGTGTCCCACTGATGGAAAATCCATTATCTTGTGTGCTGACTTTTGCCAAGTCTCAATTCCTCCCTTTTCAGATAGATTCCAGGGTTAAAGCTAAAGACCTCCATCATTCTCGTCATTCTCCTTTACCATAACCCCTCCAACTCTTTGTCTTTCTCTTTAGCATTTCCTGACCCCTTTGAAAGAAGAGTTGTGCCATTTCCTTGGGCAAGGAGAGGAGAAAACCTCTCAGAGCACCTTGCCCAAAAGGTGTAGGATCGTATCTCCCAATTGGATCAAGTCAAGAAATGGAACTGGCTTGCCCTTAAACTATTAGAGACTCAACTCCTTCTGAAAATTGTCTACCCTGCCCCCAAGGTCTTGAGGGGCTGGCAAAAAAAGGGAAACAAGTAAAGGGTAGTGGGCATTTTATATTTACAAAATACGTGTAGAGTATTTGACTGAAAGGCTCCAAGAGACTTTTTAAAAGTCCTTGGCCCTGGGGTGTTAATATTTCATTGTCCATCTCTCTGCCTGGCTCTCCAATGGGAAGAAGCTACTCCCAAGCGTATTTTGTTGCAGATCTCCTGCGGTTTCCTTGGATGAATATGTACTTGCCTTCAGAGAGCTTGGGACCTCTGATAGCATCTCAGAAACCTGCCTGGGGAGTCCCAGCGGTCTCTATGCAGGCCTTCTTCTTCTTTCTTCACGTTGGACTTTCTCGCTTCCGAAGCAGCTTCAGTAGCTTATACCAGTTAAACATTTCGATTCTCAAATACGGGGCTCTCCCATAGTTTTTTTTTTTTTTTTTTTCCTCAAGGTTCTCAAGCAAAATTGCCGGTGCCACAATGTTATGATGGAAGGATGCTGAAATGACAGGCCTAGTAGACGCTTGTCTTAATCATCGGCTTCTTAATTTAGTTTTAGTGCAGTGTGTGTGTGTCTGTGTGTGTGTGTGTGTGTGTGTGTGTCTGTGCTTATGCGCGCGCACACATGCTCGCACACATGTGCGCGCCCCCGGAGATATTGGGGGTGCGCGCGTGCGTGGTGAGAGCAACCGCTTGACAACCTGCAGCTCCCTAATGAGTGACGAGGCAGGGCTGCTGCAGAAAAGTAACACTTCCCTGGTGTGAAGACCTCTTACTGAGAAGTTTAGTTCACCACTGTTCTCGCAAACCTAATCGTATAACCTGTAACCAAAACCCACAGAACAAGGATACAACACGCTAAAGAGTAACTTATAATCACTAAATGTTAGCACCATTACCTGCTGTTAGGAAGGGATTGCAGACCTCTCTCTTCAGTCTCTGGAAATACCTGGATGCCTCTGCATGAGTTCCACTTGTTCCCAAACGCCACAGGGCCAGGGACTCCCTATGCATCTGCAGGAAAAGAGCTTTAGCCAGAGCTTGGTGCCACTCCAAGGACACTCTGTCCAGGGAGCTGAAAGCAAAGTGGATTTTAGGTTAAGAATGGCCCTCCCTCCTTTAACCAGCAGGTAACAAGGGAAAAAAGAAGTGAAAAACTGACAGAAAGCAGGAAAAGGGCCTTAAGGAAGACTTAATGTAACACCGCCAAATGAAAAAAAAAAAAAAAAAAACGAAATGTGAGGCTCCCTACTCAGATACAATAAGCCATAGAGCCTTGGTTATTAGTTAAAACTAGAGATGAAAAAATCTAATCCATTACCCAAGCAATTCTTCTGTTGGAACTTCTCACTCTTTACAAGGCCTGTCCTCTTTTGGGGGGAGGTGGTGGGGTAGGCCAGCAGACAGAGAGGGAGAGATGTTTACCACTTTATATACCAGAAAATTACATTTGCTCTGACTTATGCTTTGATTCATTAACAGTGTACATTTATAGATGTTCATGTGTGAGAGATGAAGATTAAGCTGATGATGGGAAACTAGTAGAATGATACAGAATTTGTTTTAGATCTGAGACCACTGGATGCCCTCTGTCTTCTGAAAGTAATCACAGGGACTGAGTGAGGTAGAAAAAGAGTTGGGGCTTCATATGTTTAGGACAGAAGCCCGAGGTGGACGTGGGCAGTCCTTCAAATCCAATTTGCACCCAAATTGACCAGTAGGATTTACAAAGCTCCATCCAGGGACTTTCAACTTGCACAATGCTCTGCCCAAAGTACCCCCTCCCCCTCCATTTCATCTAGTAGCAGCTCTAAAAAGAAGCCATTGCTGAGACAAATGTGGGCTGCTGAGTAAATAGTGCATGTTTTGTTGAACAAGCCTACCCCCACACCTATATATATATAGTACTCTATCTCACCATGAAGTCCATTAAAATTATTAAAAGGATAATAAAATCATTTCCCCCCAGATTGCAAATGACCTCTGTTATTAGGGAGAATAGATTTTTACAGTGATTATATTAAAGTATAATCTATTTACTCTTACAAAAATATCCTGAGACTTGCATCCATGCAATCCTTAAAATAATATAACACATTCATAATTTGCATGCAAAATATTTTCCCAGTCAATATAAGCTCCTGGCACATCAAACAAGATTATTACAGCTCTCATTAGCAGACCCCAGTTTTTGCTTTTTGAAAGTAAACAAAAGAAAAACTTATTTTCACCTGCTAAAATTTTATGCAAGATTACAAAACAATGCACACTCAGCTTTGACCTAAGAAACACCTTTAAAACATTAAAAATTCATCAGTCAATGCTGGTGTTGTATTCAAGGAATGCTCCTCCAGTTTGCTGCTGAGCTCAGATTTGAATAAAATGTCCAATGTTAACAAACAATACCCACGTTTGGCACTTTGTGTATTAAATTGATCAAACAGATTTTAGGAGGCACAATGCACAATTTGTACAGACCTGATTGAGTTAATATAATATCAGCAAATTTTACATCGAAATGATTCTGTTTCTTTTCTTTGTGTTTAAAACCAGCACAGATTACAAATTTTAATGATCTGAAAATGTTTGGTATACAAAATCATGCTTATTTCAGTATTAGCAAAAACACAAGAAATTTTTCAACACAAACACCCAGCTGTGTCTATTTTAAAAGCAGTTCAATGACAGCTTGCACTTATGAGCATGCAATCAGCTAATTTCGCTTTTTTTTCTTCTGTGTTAATCAACACTTTCCTTCCTGCATATCAGAGTACAAATAGTATAGTTACTCCACATCAGTAAATGTTTACGTAACCTGTCCTTTCCCAAGAATCCGGTTACACCGAATCATTTCACGCTAGACCGACTACGAAAACGTACCGGGCCGTCCACCTCAGAGGGAGCCCTTGTGTGCCATTATAAGTGGTGACGAGAAGGGGGGTTGTGGGGGGAGAAATGGGGAGGAGTAGGTGGAGGAATGGAGTGAGGGAGAGGACTAGACTGAGGGGAAGGGGGGTAGTGAGTGGGGAGGATGGGGGAAGACGAGAGGAGGGAGGAAAGTGAGTTGAGGAAGAGTAGGAATAACAGGCCTGGGGGGGGGGGGGAGAGGGAAAGGGGGAAAGTAAGCAGAAAGAAGAGGAAGGCTCACAGATCTCTCCAACCAGTCCCCAAAGCCCATTAGCTCACCCAGCTCTGTAAGAAATTGGAGCTTGGAAGTCAGTGTTTGGGGCCATGTCACTATCAACATTTATAGTTGGGACCCTTGAACTTTCCCACATGTAAATATAGCTTAAGTAAGGTAATATGTAGAAATGGGAGGGGGGATACATACATACAGTGGAAAGATAGATGAGGTTAGTCCAATATTCAAAGTTTCCTTACGGTATTCCTAATAGAGATTTTTTAAAATAACTAGCTATTTGTAATTGTCTGTTATTCTCTTCAGATTTTATTCTCGCTTTCTCTTCCTCTGGATTTCAAGGCAGGGAGTGGGGTGGGGAGAGTGCAATAACTCCATATTAACCTGATTATTCTTGTATTCATCAACTGCATTCTTTCTATTAGAATTGAACTTTAACATCACACATAGGCATTGCTTTTTCTTCCTTTTCCTAAATACTAAATCTGCCAGACAATTTGATAGTTTATCAAAGTTAGTAAATGTTTACATTTTATGATTATCTTACAGAGGAGGGGGAAAGTGCCTTTCGTTTATGCTTCTCCTCCACCTCCCTCTTCTCTAGGGCTACATCCTCCGTAAAATGTGGTATGTTTCATACCCATGTGGGATGAAACAGCCTTTGATCAGTGTGCTCCGCACCAAATTCCAATCCCTGGGAAATGCTGGGCCTTAGCCCTGCCCCTGGCCACGGGATCCTTTTAAAGCCCTCGAATCACAATCTCCCCACTCACTTCAGCCCTCAACCGAACCTTCCCAGTTCTAAAGCCCAAGAAGCTGGGACTGTGGGACCCACGTACCCAAGGCTTCTAGTTGCCTTCCATCTGCATTCAGAGTGGGAATGGGCTGGCTTCAGCATGCGGTTATTTCAGCATTAAGGCCCGCACAAATCAAAAGCATTTGAGAAACGGAAAGAAAAAAAGAAAACAGGGGGTGAAAACAGGAAGGCTTAAAAAAAAAAAAAAAACGGAAAGAAATAGCCGCCCACCCTTATTTTCCCTCCAATGTCAACAAGCAAAATGAAACATTTCCAGGGTGATCGCTCGCGGCTACTCGCTTCCAATTCGGATTAGAAGCTGAGGAGACGCTCGAGCGGCGAAGAGAAAACGACACCGAGTCACCCAGCGTGTGAGCGACGGTCTGGAGCAGGAGAGAAGGGGAAGGAAGAGACACATATACATAGCATGTGTTACCTGGTTTATTTCGAGATTGTTTGGTATTGTTTTCTCTCTGAGCACCCCTCCTTTCGGAAGGCTCTCATAGGCGCCCACCACTGAGCCGCCCCCGCCCGCCGCCGCAGCGCCGGGACCCCAGGCCCCGCTTCCCCGCGGCGCCCGAGCTCCGAGCTCGCCGCCGCCCGGCCGCAGGAACTGAGTAAGTAACCCCTGTTTGGCCCCCGCGCTCGCCAGCCCACTTCCTCCTCCTCATCCCTTCGTTTCCAAACCCCATCCAGACCCTCCTCCCCCCAAGGTGCAGGACACCCGCCTCCCCACACCAGGGGTGGGCCTTCCCTCCCCAACCATCCAAAGCCTCGCTGGAGTATTACCTACAAGGGGCACAATTTTCCTACGGGCTCAGAAATGCCGACCCGGGCCTGCAGGGCCGACTCGGGAAAGGAGCGCCTCGCCTCTTCCTCCTCCATTTCCTGCCCTGTCCTTGCATCCTCTCCCTGCACTCCCACTCTTCGCTCCACCACCGCTGCTGCCGCCGCCCCCGCTTTAAAAAAAATAAAATTGAATACAAACTTTAATCAATAACGACAAATATTGACGCTCAAAAGAAAATGACCCAAGACAGTGAGAAGGCAGCCAGAAATGTGAGATATTTGTCCTAAGAGGGGGATTTCGGTTGGGCAGACCCGCAGGGTGGAGGGGGTGGAGGGGGCGCAGAGAAGGGCCGCGGCGCAGCGTGCTCCCGACGGCGTATCCCTGCGCGGCTCCGCGCGGCCGCGAGGCCCAGGCCCGCGGTGAGGGGGAGGCGAGCGCCGAGGGGGCGGGAGCCAGCGGGCGGGGCGGGGGTGGGTGGGCCCAGACCCGCCGATTGGTCGACGGCAGGAGAGACGCTCCCGCACGCCGCCAGCTCTGATTGGCCCAGCGGTAGGAAAGGTTAAACCAAAAATTTTTTTACAGCCCTAGTGTGCGCCTGTAGCTCGGAAAATTAATTGTGGCTATAGCCGCCTCGATCGCTGTCTCCCCAGCCTCGCCGCGGCCGCTCCGGGACGCGCCCGCCCGCCGCCCGGCTCTCCCCCCCTTTGGGCTGCTGCTGCTGCTGCTGTGACTGCTGCTGCGAGAGGAGGAGGAGGAGGAAGCAGCAGAAGGGGGGGGGAGCGGGGGGTGGGGGGGAGACCAAGAAGTAGAGTTGGGAGCGAGGGAGCTTCACCCCCGGGGCGGTGGTTGTTTCTTTTTTCTCTTTCTTTCTTTTTTTCTTTTCCTTTTTTTTTTTTTTTTTCTTCTAATTCCTGAGGGGTGGTTGCTGCTTTTGCTACATGACTTGCCAGCGCCGGAGCCTGCGGTCCAACTGCGCTGCTGCCGGAGCGCTCAGTGCCACCGCCGCCGCCCGCGCCGCCCGCGCCCCGCTCCGCACCCACCGGTCGCCGCCGCCCGCCGCGCCGCTGTCCCGCTCCCGCGCCGCCACCGCCACTGCCGCCGTTTCCCCCCCGACGACTGGGTGATGCTGGACATGGGAGATAGGAAAGAGGTGAAAATGATCCCCAAGTCCTCGTTCAGCATCAACAGCCTGGTGCCAGAGGCGGTCCAGAACGACAACCACCACGCGAGCCACGGCCACCACAACAGCCACCACCCCCAGCACCACCACCACCACCACCATCACCACCATCACCCGCCACCGCCCGCCCCGCAACCGCCACCGCCACCGCAGCAGCAGCCGCCGCCGCCGCCGCCGCCGCCCCAGGCACCGCAGCCCCCCCAGGCGCGGGGCGCCCCGGCAGCCGACGACGACAAGGGCCCCCAGCAGCTGCTGCTCCCGCCGCCGCCGCCGCCGCCGCCGGCCGCCGCCCTGGACGGGGCCAAAGCGGACGGGCTGGGCGGCAAGGGCGAGCCGGGCGGCGGGCCCGGGGAGCTGGCGCCCGTCGGGCCGGACGAGAAAGAGAAGGGCGCCGGCGCCGGGGGGGAGGAGAAGAAGGGGGCGGGCGAGGGCGGCAAGGACGGGGAGGGGGGCAAGGAGGGCGAGAAGAAGAACGGCAAGTACGAGAAGCCGCCGTTCAGCTACAACGCACTCATCATGATGGCCATCCGGCAGAGCCCGGAGAAGCGGCTCACGCTCAACGGCATCTACGAGTTCATCATGAAGAACTTCCCCTACTACCGCGAGAACAAGCAGGGCTGGCAGAACTCCATCCGCCACAACCTGTCCCTCAACAAGTGCTTCGTGAAGGTGCCCCGCCACTACGACGACCCGGGCAAGGGCAACTACTGGATGCTGGACCCGTCGAGCGACGACGTGTTCATCGGCGGCACCACGGGCAAGCTGCGGCGCCGCTCCACCACGTCGCGGGCCAAACTGGCCTTCAAGCGCGGGGCGCGCCTCACCTCCACCGGCCTCACCTTCATGGACCGCGCCGGCTCCCTCTACTGGCCCATGTCGCCCTTCCTGTCCCTGCACCACCCCCGCGCCAGCAGCACTTTGAGTTACAACGGCACCACGTCGGCCTACCCCAGCCACCCCATGCCCTACAGCTCCGTGTTGACTCAGAACTCGCTGGGCAACAACCACTCCTTCTCCACGGCCAATGGCCTGAGCGTGGACCGGCTGGTCAACGGGGAGATCCCGTACGCCACGCACCACCTCACGGCCGCCGCGCTCGCTGCCTCGGTGCCCTGCGGCCTGTCGGTGCCCTGCTCCGGGACCTACTCCCTCAACCCTTGCTCGGTCAACCTGCTTGCGGGCCAGACCAGTTACTTTTTCCCCCACGTCCCGCACCCGTCAATGACTTCGCAGAGCAGCACGTCCATGAGCGCCCGGGCCGCGTCGTCCTCCACATCTCCGCAGGCCCCCTCGACCCTGCCCTGTGAGTCTTTAAGACCCTCTTTGCCAAGTTTCACGACGGGACTGTCCGGGGGACTGTCTGATTATTTCACACATCAAAATCAGGGGTCTTCTTCCAACCCTTTAATACATTAACATCCCGGGGACCAGACTGTAAGTGAACGTTTTACACACATTTGCATTGTAAATGATAATTAAAAAATAAGTCCAGGTATTTTTTATTAAGCCCCCCCCCCATTTCTGTACGTTTGTTCAGTCTTTAGGATTGTTTATTATTCTAACAAGGTGTGGAGTGTCAGCGAGGTGCAATGTGGGGAGAATACACTGTAGAATATAAGGTTTGGAAGTCAAAATTATAGTAGAATGTGTATCTAAATAGTGACTGCTTTGCCATTTCATTCAAACCTGACAAGTCTATCTCTAAGAGCCACCAGATTTCCATGTGTGCAGTATTATAAGTTATCATGGATCTTTATGGTGGACGCAGACCTTGAGAACAACCTAAATTATGGGGAGAGTTTTAAAATGTTAAACTGTAATTTGTATTTAAGAAGCATTCGTAGTAAAGGTGCCCAGGAAATTATTTTGGCCATTTATTGTTTTGTCCTTTTCTTTAAAAAACTGTTTTTTTTTTCCTTTTGTTTACTTTTAGACCAAAGATTGGGTTCTAAAATGCACTTGGTATGCTAAGTATTAAAAAAAAAAACAAAAAAAAAAAACAAAAAAAAAGGAAAGTTGTTTCAGTTGGCAGCACTGCCCATTCAAATGAATCGGAAGGGGACAAAATTAATGATTGCCTTCAGTTTGTGTTGTGTATATTTTGATGTATGTGGTCACTAACAGGTCACTTTTATTTTTTCTAAATGTAGTGAAATGTTAATACCTATTGTACTTATAGGTAAACCTTGCAAATATGTAACCTGTGTTGCGCAAATGCCGCATAAATTTGAGTGATTGTTAATGTTGTCTTAAAATTTCTTGATTGTGATACTGTGGTCATATGCCCGTGTTTGTCACTTACAAAAATGTTTACTATGAACACACAGAAATAAAAAATAGGCTAAATTCATATATATCTTGATACTTTTGTCTCTTTTATTAAATAGAGCTAATTTCCATTAAAGTTCTAGGGAATTCAAAGGCTTTTTCAGCCAACTAAAATTTAACTGCTCCTTCATTTGAATTGAGACTTTAAAAATTAAAATAGTATTTTTTTTCCATTGTGGAATCAAATTTTACAAGGAGCAGGCTATTTAATAAACACTAGCTTTAAAGAAAGTATAGGCTTTTCAGCTGATATCTTCAAGTTTCTGTAGATATACAGCAAAAAAAAAAGATAATTTTATGTGCATAGCTATTTACCTTGTGTTTATTTTCAAATCAGTTGATAGAATGCTTTTTATATATTTTGTTTCAGGTATCTTGTTTATAGCATTTGGCAAATTATAAATAAATATATGTATATGGTTAGATAGAAGTGAATATAATGCACACATATGTAATATATATATAGACACACAGAGCCCTTCAGTTCAGGTACAATTTGCGCTATGAATGCTGCAAATATTTTTGTTTAAATATTTGTATTTATACTTTCTAAGTCAGCATTTATTTTTGTGGCTGTTTACCCACAATGAAAGAGTTCTAATAAAGATGTGCTGAAGTTGCAATATAGATTTGCTGAAGTGATCACCTGTTGTAATGACTTTCAGATCAATGTTTATATTTTATTTTTAATTATAACAACTTAAAATTCTAGATGTTCAGAAGAAGTAAAATGCCTCTCTCTCCTTTTCTTTCATTTTTACAACATAGAGGTATTTATTTGATTCCCTTTTAAATGTCTGTATAATTTAATCTAGAGATTTGTTCCTTTTGCTTACAGTCATGATTTTAACTTACAGTATACATAGGCATGCATATATATGCATATATATCAATCTGAAACAAAAAACATTTTTTTAATTGTTTCAGCATCCCAATTGCTATGGCTCCAGAAAATAATTAGAAAACCTAAGTAAAAGGTTTAGTAACTAATTGGATCCTGTGGAGAGTCTATGGAGGACAAGTTGTTCATTTGTTACAATTGTATAGTCTGAAATGTGTTCTGCAGTAATGCAATAAGCTGGCTACTTCTTACAATGGGCCCAATGAAAAATAATCTGTCCCCAAGATGTTATCAGCAAACACTTAAGAGAGTTGCTCAGGGGGAAAAAAAAAAAAAAAAGGAAGAAAAAAGAAAAAAGCTTAGGAGAAGCAAGCTGACTCAAATAGATTGAAATAGAAATGCAGAATAGTTAATATTGGGACATAAGGATGGGTGGGTTGTGGAAGGGAGAGACAGAGGAAGAGAGAGAGACAGAAGAAAGGGAAAGAGGATCTGGGGGGGGGGGCATCTCCTACTACCAAATAGAAAGAAAAAAAGAAAGAGAAAGAGTGTGCTCTCAAAGAAAGATAGAAAGTAAAGTCCAGGAAAATTTAAAGAGGTGGAACCAAATACACACAAATGGGAAATAGACTAAAATATACCAAGACAGCTAGCTTAATTATCTCCTTTAAGCAGACTGGACATGATTTTATTTTCTTAGTAAGAGAGCAGTTTCAAGCAGAGGTCCAACTTCTTGATATCTAACAATTCTTCAGAATGAAGCATAAAAGAAAATTCCACAAATAAATTGTTTTAGAAGCTAAATTTATGACTGACATTAAAAATAGTAATAGAGTCCAAGTGAATGAGGTTAGGCAAGGGAAATCCCCATTACATATTTGTGAACCAAAACAGCTCAACGAAAAGCATGTGTTTACACTGAAAAAGGTGATGATGTATTGTTTGCTATTACCATGGATTTTATTTGTGGAATGAGAATGTATTGGCACAGAAGAAATAGTCTTTTGCCTATCAAAAGTTAAAAAGAAAGTTTAACTCTTGTATTGTGGTTAAAGGGACATAGAGAAGAAAGAGTTCCTCCATGAGTGTTTTTTTTTCTTTTCCTGGCCATATTAAATAAGTATACTTATTTGTGATAAATGTTTATTTGCATGATTTGAGAAATCGAATTTCAATGACAAACTTCATACTTTGAGGTCAAGCTTAAAACTGACTTCTTTGAATTCATAGGACCTAAAGACTGGAGTGGAAGTTCTCTTTGGATACATCGCCAAGTTACATATATAATGGATGTGACTAGAAGTAAGAATAGCTTGTTGAGTAGGCATACAAGATAGGAAGAAGGATATACAGAGAGAGAAATTTGTGAAGGCCTCCCGAAGCCCAATATGAACATTTCATTTATCTCAATCTGTCCCATCATCTCTCAAGTTATCTTTTTCAAAGGCATTCAGTGTTCTAGCATGGCATTTAGTAGATTCTTTTTTTTTTTTTTGCAACAAATTGGTTGTAATGTTGTGTTGATATTTGTTATCACCAACTTTTTCCAGTTAAAATTAGCTTATGCCAGAAAAACACATCAAAACTTTTAGAAGCTTTTCTTCTTTCATACTAATGATTATTTTTAATGAGAGGAAGTTTGCTCTTTTTGAGGTTTTGGAACTGAAAATGATCACAGCTTAAAACTTGAATTATCAAACTGCAGTTTATCTCCAGGTTAAAGTATTTTACTTGAATGTGTCTGATACAAAGTTAATATAGATTATTGATATATAAAACATTGAGAAAATCATTTAAACTAGAGCAGTGAGAGAATTCTTCCAAATACGTTTCTCCAACTTGTTACAAAATTGGAAGTCAAGTGAACATGAAGTCCAGAACTAATAAAATTCAATTCAAGTATCTTTATGGCAATGGAAGATTTCATGTGGTTTATATGACTTGCATAAAATCAAGTGTAGAGAGACCAAAAAATGAGTCCTGTATTGATATAATTGTATATATTTAAGTTGGTGGATATTTCACCCAAATAGGTGGATAAATTGAATATATTTAGAGCTCTAAATATATAAATGTGGTTTTTAAAAACTGTTTCCTACAACATTGTTGAGGAATTTGTGTTGAAATAATTTTGCTTTTGAGAAATTAATTTTATAAATATCTAAAGTGGCTAGTTTTGTTTGGAACTAAATGCCTGCTGGAGAAATAGGCTAACAAAGGGTGAAGGTGAAGATCATTAGAGGTTTTAGAGCTGGCTGAGACGGGTTGCTGGGGTTGTATAACTGTGCCTAGAGGGCGGGGTTCCTGTACATTCCTACTTCACCAGATAACCTGCCCCCAACACCACTCCAGCTTCTGCCAGACAGATGGAACTCTCCAACGTGAAAATCTGCGCAGCCATTCCAACAAGCGGGGTAGGTGAAATTTGAATTAAAATTCTCCCCTTTCCCTCCCCCCCACTTGAAGCCAATTGAGGCCAAATCCTGGAGATAAGGAAAGAATAGGGGTCATCTAAATTTTCCTTTCGCGAATACACACGTCTGCATTCTTCCTAAAAACTACCTACCTGTAAGAGTTCAAAAGGGCTTTCATTCTCGATTTTCTTTTCCGTGTTTTTCTTTTGCGTGTTCTCATCCCAGTCATCCCCCTTTCCCTACCCTCCTTCTAGGGCCTCCCCTCCCCCAACCACCAGCAGTTAAAATAATTCACCTCTTAGGTTTTTGGCCCCCAAACCGACCCTTTCCCCACTCTAGCGGTCAGTTTGCCTGGACCATGTCCTGAAGATGTAGGCCGAAGTGGCTCTGGGGAATATATGGTGTAGTGTTGCGTTGTGTTTGAGTCTCTTTTCTCCCTTCCGATTTCTGTCTGTTTTTTCCCTTCACCCAAGACTGCCTGGTGTTGGCCGAAGGATGCCGAAGAAAAAGATTTAAGGACTGGGACACTCTTACCCCAAGATCGGTAAGTGCAAGTGCTTTTCGGAGGGAGGAGAGCTATGCCAGATTGCTTTTTACTAAGGCTTAAACCGCGTCTTTGAGGTCCGGGGCTAAAGTGCTCCTCTTCTTTTGGAAAAATTTTCTTAGCGGGCGCGCTGTCAACAGAAGTAGCTGAGAGAATGCATGATTTTTCCACGTCGGCAGAAAGGCACCGTGGATCCCTAAGTAAAGAGGATGAAGAGATGGCAAAGAGGGATGAAGAGAAAACGAGTCGAATTTATGCGTAGGAGGGGTAGTGGGAGACTGAAATAGGTCCCAAAGTGCGAGTAATTCAATTGGTGGAAATAAGATTTCTGAGTCTTGCCGCAGCTTCCAGAATACCCTAACAGACCTTTCTTAACGTTCAAACTCTTAGGCATTTGTTCTCCCTATTTGAGACAGAGCTCTTTGCTCCAGAGCCAAGGACTTGTCTAATTCTTAAGTTCTTTTTCTTTTCTTCTCTTTCTCTACCCCCCCCACTTTTTTTTTTTTTTTTTTTGAGTACGCCCCTCCTCCCTCTATTTTCACACTAACTTTGCCAACCTCTCCCAGATCTGGCCCTCCGCCCCCAGCTCCTTGGCCTGGGTCAGGCGAGGGTCCCCGCGGGATTTAGCGGAACAGCTCCAGGTACAGTGCGGCGGGACCGGGGTGGGAGGCTACTCCTCCGCCTGTTCGGAGGACTCGGGAAAAGCGCGCCGTTCTGGGCTTGACTTTGTCCCTGATGGGAATATCCCAGTTCCCGGCTTTGGGAATCTTAGGCAAATAATTGATTCTTAATGCACACTTAGGAGACGGCAGTGTGAGCTCGAGAGCCTGGCTGTCCCGAGAGTGCCCGGGGCGCGCCAGACACAGGTCAGTTTCACCCGAAGTGTATTTGGGGCCCTCGCCGAGATTTCTTATTAGCCTTCCCGGCGCCTCAGGGACTCCTGGGTGAAGCTGGAGAAGGGCACGGTGGCGCGTCAGGAATCCAGCCGCGTTGTTTTCTCGGCCTTTGGAATCAAGTAGAAAAGTGATTTGGGCTGCTGAGTCCGGTCGGCGCTGGCGGCCGGTAGCGGGGTAGGAGAGGCGCTTCGGGAAGTGGCGGCCGAGATTCCCGCGGACTCGAAGCCCGACGCTGAGCAGGGAGCAACAAGGTGAGGGCGCTCTTGCCCAGGACAAGGAGAGCTTCGAGTTTGGTAGCTCACACTGCCTGATGCCAGGAAAATTGACTCCACAGCCTTGGCTGGCGCGCTTCCCCACCTTTTTTCTTTTAATTCTTGTCCCCACCCCCGCCCCCGCACCCCTTTTCCTCCCTGAAAGTTGTTTCTTTTTATTTACCTGGTGCGGTTTCAGATCTCAGCACTTATCTGCTAGTTGATAAAACTGTTTTCTCTGTAATAGACATCTTTTCTCTTTTCCACTCCCTACTCCTGTTCTATTTCGCTCTCTACCCCATTTTCCCTTCTGCCCAAGCCTGTGGTCCAAGGTGAAGGGTTCTTAAAGGAAAAGAGCTGGCCTTGGATAAGAGTTACCTTAACATTAAGGGTTGGAGAGAGGGTGGCCGGGGTTTGGGTGGGCAGAGAGCATCCTGTGGGAGATTCTCTGGGGGTGCTTCAATTTGGAAAGAGGATGGGAAGAAAAGGAAAAGCAGAATAGAGCTCGTCCACTTCCAACTGCCCCCCTCCAGACCCCCCCATAAAACCCAATTTCAACGCTTTAACTCCAGCCTCACCTGGCCCTCTATTAAAACTTGAGGTAGGCAGAAATCTTGAAATCGTTGTCATCAGAAAAGGCATTTAAAATAATATTAAATAATTCTCAAAATTGTGTCTGTGGGGGTGAGAGGGGAGATAAAATGCCCTACGTCCTTTTGGCAGTCCGTTGCTTAACCCATATGATCCTCTCCCCTGGTCTTTGGCCTTGCGGAAAAGCTGCATGGGAGGAAAGCACAGCGCACTTTGCAAGATTTGAGGATTCGTGTCCGAATGAAACAGTGTTCTGTTGCCAGACATGTTTGGTTATTCATTTTCACCTTAGGTTGAATTTTCTTACAGGGCTAGCACTCCCTGAATTGGGTTGTCTTCTTCAGTTTGGCTACCCCCCCCCCCTCCTTTCTGCTACCCTTAGTGTCTCATTCTTTGAATCAGAGCACTTTTAAGGTACAAACATATCTTACTCTACATCTGCAGGGCAGACGTTGTTGATGCCGTTGATTGGGCAGAAAAACCAAAAACTGTAGTGGAGTTAGGGAGAGTTGTTTCTGGGTTCTTTCATTTTCTCATTGCTCTGAAATGTAATGACCTGATCATTGTTGTTTGAAGTTAAATTATCTGTTAAATTAACCCTAAACAATAACTGATGATATTTTTTCCATTTGGGTCTGGTTGCCCTTGGATGGGAAGGAGAGGCGTTAGAGAATGCTTGGTCACATAGTAATATAATCAAAACCCATATTTAGGTATTATGTAAGAAAGATCACTTTCAAAGAAGCTAAATTTCATAACTAAGAAATTCTTTTAAAGGCCTGTGCTCCAGAAGGACTACAGTAATTCAAGGATGAATGTAAATAAGCATCTTTGTTGATTAAGAGAAAAATATGAACACCGTATTTCATTACTCTTCAGAACCTAAATACTCAAAATCATCATACACTGGTTTTTGCTAATCTAAATTAATTCTGCCCTCCAAGGATAGTCTCAAAAAGGAAATTTGATGTTAAGCAAAATCTGAACCATTCTAGATATCAATTTCTAGAAATCCAAGGCATATTTATTTCTTTCAGACACTGTTTTGCAATCATTGTAAGAAACAATTTTGGAATAACGCAGATGCTTTTCCCCCCTTATTTCAGATTGCTTGCATATGCAGGCATGGGTGTGAGAGCTTCAGGGTATATTGAAGAAATTAAATTTTTCTTATTTGTTTTAACAAAAGGACCAAAGAATCTTTAAACCCAAAATGTCATAGTAGTTGGGAAAAATCTTCAAAAATAGTAAGCACTAGTGTGTGTTTTTCCTATTAAAATGTGCTGAATAATTAGAGGGTATGATAAAGGTTGAAAAATTCAGAACAAGAAAAAGGAGGGAATTTTATTATTTGATACTTTTATAATTTTTATAATTAATAATGTTTTAAAGTTTGACAAAGCTTTCCTAAAAAAGTGGACTATTCCCACCCCTTCAGAAATACTCTAAATGGAATAAAGTAGGATCAGGTAAAACTGGCAGCAAGCATGGCTTGTTTATTTATTCATTTATTTTCCCAGTAGTAGTAGTAGTAGTAGTAGTAGTAGTAGAGTTGAAAATTTTACTTTTAATTATACGTTGCAAGCTCTGATTGCAGGTTGGAAGACTAAAATCGATCGTTCCTACATCGATAGTGTTGTCTATTACTGCATTGATTTGTGTTTATTTATGCAGAAACTTTCAGTTATTTACTTACATATTTCAGCATCTGTCTCTTGATTATTATTGCAGGTTGGTTTTAATGAGAGCTTGTACAGGAAACACATTTGACAGATCAATTTTAAGTAAACTTGATAGTGAATTATAGCAACCCAAAGAGTTTACAAAATTACTTGCTTTTTAGCAATTAGAAACCTGTTTCTGATTAGAACCTCATGATACTTGAAAACTTCCATTCTTCTCTTCACATATTGTATGGATGTTTCAATAAAATAGAAAAACAGATGATTTCATTATGTCAGATATGATAGGGTGAAACCAATGAGTTTTCTGTTTGCATAACTAGGTTTTCCTCATAAGCTGGCCGCTGGGTTTACTAAGGATGTAGATGAAAAATCAAGGGGCAGCGAGATTTGAATATAGAAATGGTATTGTTAACTTTAAGTTATTGGGGCTTTACTTCTTGTTAACTGGATATTTCAGAATTCTTCAGTATATATTAAATGCATTTATACATTCATCTGTTGTATTATTTAGTGTATATCTACAATAACACCTTAGGAAAATAGGTATTCTCTTGAACTAATAGCTCACATGTGAATGTTATATATCAAGGCTCATTTGAAGAAATACTACAGCTAAAGACCACGGGGTGTGTCTTTTATAGGTACAGGCAATTGTGGGAGATTGAGATTCATTCTTGTTTGTGCTTATTATCATCACAAAATATTGAAAGATGACTTGGAAATTGAAAAAAAAGTGGTCTAATTTATCGAGGGCTATTTAGTCCTCGTTTTATAGGATTTTGCTTGCAGTTTGGAAGAGGAGTCTTTCTTTCCTACCAATTTGGAAGACATCTACCAAATATGGTTAACAGTCATATTCTTCATCTCTTGCACCACCCCCCCTCCCCGTTCCTGCCACCCCCTCCATTATTTAAGAGAAATATAGAAAGGAAAAGTAACCGAATTCTTTCTTGAGAACGAAAGGGCCTTGGGAGATGGAAAGGGAATTAATCTCTTCACCCTGGCGAGTGTTCCAGAAACTACTTATCCTCAGCTTCCGCGACGTGAGAGGTGGAGCCTCACGGTCCGGCAGCTGCAGGCAGAAGGTGGGCGAGCCCCGGGGACCTCTAGCTTTGCAGAAGGTTGAAAGGAGTGAAGGGAGAGATTTGAGTTTGTTTATTTGGTTTATTTTATTTTTCTATCCTGTGCCAAGCCCTTGAAGTTAACACAGCGACATAGCCTTTTAAGACTAAGCACTCTTGGCATTCTTTCGAGACTGAGATTCCAGAGCATCGAATGAACAGGACTTATAGCTAAGGCGTGCTCACCCACCCCTCCCTCCATCTTTTTACGCACGCACCAGCTCGTCCTCACGTGCACGGGGTAGTGGACAGTGTTGACTTGAATTGCTCTCGCTTGCTCCAAGACTTTCCTGTGAATGAACCCGAAAACACTCGACAGGTCGTGAATAATCGTTTTAATGAGTGTGCAAAGCGTGCGACGGAGTGCACCGAGCTGTCGGGTTAAACAAACAACTTGTACCCTGACCAAATCCGATTGTTAAAGTGCAAAGTGATGTCAGTACCATTTCCATTGCCCTTCGGAAAACCACAGATCTGACACGCGGGAGTCCAATTTTCCCCATTAAAGAAAAATAACAATATTTTCCAACCGTGTATGTGATCTTCTTTAATATTAATCTGAGCCAAAGGAAACCTCATTTGAGAGTCAGAGAAGTAGTCATGTCACTGTTTCAAAAACAAATCAAAAGGGAAAATGAGGAAGAAATGAGAACAAATATAGTCTCAGAGAGGATTTCTTTTTGATAGCTCACATGTCATTACTGATCAATACTGTAAAAATCTTACATATATATAAAATTTTAAAGCTCACTACAAGCAAATATCAAGTGTATCTAACCAATTGGAGTTGGTAATTTTCTTTCTGTACTAAGACTGAATCTCTATACCTGTAAAAACTTTTTCTATTGAAAGTGTAACTAAAATATTTGCTGTTAAATATTAGCCTGTGAGAGAATGAAGGGACAAGTAGTCTCCACATTTATGCTCTCAAGGAAAACAATTTGGAGGAAAGTAATGGGAAAGGAACCCTGATGGGCCATCTAAAACAATAACAAAAAGCACAAGTGAGCTCTTGATGGATAACACACTTTTCCCTTTCTTTGTACAACTGCACTGGGGAAATATTTTTGTTTCTTTCCATCCAGTTAAACGATCTATTTGGAATCAGCTACATGTTCTCCTTTCCTTGTTCATTCTCTTATCTTCTTTCACAATTCCAAACACCAAAAACTACATGAAGAGTAAGAAAATTAAACCTCGAAAGATGTAAGAGAAATCCCTTTTACATATGCCCTCTAAAATTTTTGTGGAAAAATGTGTAAAATGCTTCCCCTGCCAGCAACTCATACACACTTATGAGTCAAACAAAATGTCCAAGATGCTTGGAAACCAGTGTATTAGTTCCAAATAACTAGCTTCTTCAACTCAGTAACAATATGGGAAGATTAAAGTTTATACTTTCATTGGATTAAGAAACATAGGTTATGTATTTTTCTTTATTAAAGACTGAAAATATATCATGTCCTATAGTCTGAAAGGTTATTGTCCTCTTATAATTGTAATCAGCTTGTAGAAATGAAATGGTAGGGATATGGCACATTTGAATATGGGAGTTCAGCAGCATTTGCTCACTTAACTCCTACTAGCCATATTGTCATCTATATCTTTCTTTCTGACCATCTATTTCACATACGAATATGTTAATATACAACCAATTGCAATTAAATGAAATAATCCACCTAAAACATGACTGAGGTGTTTGATGGAGTAAGGAATTTCTATGGAAGTCATTGTAGTTTTGCCTATTATGGTTGCTAGTTCTTATACATCTGTGTTCATTTAGCACCAATTGGGTAAAATGGAAGGTATTGAAATTCAGTTTCCATCATCAAAACTTGGAAAAGACAACCAGTAGTTTAGGACCGTGTTTTTGTTGATTTTGACTGTTATCTAGTGAATGTCTGTATCAGAATATCAATTCAGACTATCCTTTATTTTCTAGGAAATTTGACAAAAAATGACTATCAAAAACTAGGGGCTTGCATTTTTTATTGTTTTAAATATTTCTGGGCACACAACAGACTGTGCAGTTATTACCTAAACAGATTTCTTCTCTGTGGGCTGACTGAGTTGAGGAATTTTAGGAGTCACTGAAAGAGCCACATCCATTTCTGTTTTAAATGCACAAACAGCAAAGCTAGAGGGTGCGTCTGTTTTTGTGTGTATATATGTAGTTAAAGAACTACACTATCAAAACATTAATTATATTTGAAAGAGAGCAGAGAGCTTGTTGTGGAGAGAATTGCATTATTGAATTTATATTCCATGGAATCTGTCTGTGGAGAGGGCTGAAATTGTATACCTGTCTTATATGATGCACCCTCTCCAGTGAGGTGCATAACTAGAGCTAAGAGAGGCAAACTTGGAGGGGAGTGAGCATAGATATTTGGATGTCCTAAGCAAGGGAATCCACGTGCAAATGCAAATCACATGAAGAAAAAGCATGGGGTCTTTGTTCTCTGTTAACAAAAGCAAATATAGTATTTTTCCTCTATCAAGCAAATCACAGAATGATCTTAAGTTGAATTTGGAGGAGGGGGAGAGGTTGAGTGACTAAGAATATTTCAATTATCATATTTCTGATCCCCAAGTCCTGTTTATTTCACAGCTGCCAATTTTTATATCCAAAATTTAGACTCTCTTCCTCCCAAATCCTACATTGGTATGAATCATCCCTGATCATTTTTAGTTTTTTGGCTTAATTACCAGTTTTCAGCTTTAAATTACCAATAAACTAATTAATTTGACTAATCTTTCTAAACTTCTACTGAATAGTATAATAGCTGCAACAACAACAAAAATAAAATAACAAAACTACAGCAATAATGACAGAAATAAAATGTTAATAATAATGCAAACAATAATAGCAGAAACAATTTTAAAATAATTTCTCTGGTCGACAGGATGAAGATGGAATCCATTTCAGTCTGAAATGTGTTTCATGGCTCTAACGGGCATTCCTCTGAATTCTTGTTTCACTGGTTAGATGGATCCAGTCCAACTCAAGTGTTCTAAAAAAGACTCCCTTGGTCTAATATGGTAGGTCTTTTTAATAGCACTAAGTACTTTTGTACCCATTCCTCTTCATTGCTATAGGCATGTCCCCCTTGGGCACCATTCCCAGGTAAATCAATCTGGGATGGAGACTGGAAACTGAGGCAGATGTATGAAGGGATTCTTGGGTAGAAAAACCTGGTGCCTTCTGGCTGGAGCCCTGCTGATGAATGGACAAATTGTTATATTTGGGAATCGTGTTCACAAAGCTGAGGAGTTTCAGAAGGACAAAGTAACTGAGGTTCCTCTGAGTCTAAAGAGAACACTAGCCCTGAGGAACTCAGCCCTAAGGGCAAGACACAAAAATCAGGAATTAGGTCCCCCTGATCATCAACTCTTTTGATTACTTTCGGGATGAAGGGACAGAAAGGGGACAATAAAATGAGGGGAGTAGAAGTGAAAGGAAGAACCCAGGTTGAAGATGTTAATAACTAGTGGTGATCCAGCTAGTAAAGCTAAGCTTGTCTCCTTAGGGGGAGGTAGAAGTGCTTTTGTCAATTGTAAACCTGCCAAGGTTTACTGTTCTACGTGCAAGAACAGCCACCAGTTCCTGAGTCTATGCTCTGAAGAATCTGCCAGTAAGTTTGTACCTGCAGGGATCTAATTCCTCTCAGCCAGAATGTTCTCTCCATCTCCCAAGCCCTTGCCTGCCACCCCACCCCCCCAAACAAGAAAAAGGAAATGAAAGAAAATAAAAATCAGGTGGGGAGGGAATGAGAATCAATGCTTGTCGGGCAGATGTTGGGGTTAAAGCAGGTTGTCTGATAACTGCCTTCATCTGTGGAGGGGAAAGAAAGCTGGTTAGGAGATGAAGAGGAGCTACAGGAGAGGAGAGCAGGACTGAGACAGAAATTCCTCAGCAGCCCAGCAGCTAAGACCAAATGGAAACAGACCTTAGTTACAGAAGAATGGACTCGGAGGGAGCAGGGAAGGGTGACTCAAATTTTTAGGCTTTGTTGTATTTTCCTGCATATCAATGTAGCCCGGAACATTTACAAGAAAATAAGATCTGTGTGCCTTCTTAAAAAACAAATTACAAAAGGCATAACTATCAATAGCCAGTTTTGTTCTCTAGAAAACTTTTTTCTTTAGATACTGTCTTCAACTTCACAGTAGATATGCACACAGTCCATAACTAAACCCAACAGTAGTTGAAGGAAGCAAGGGTGGGAAAGAAAGGGCTGGCCTCCCTGCTGGTAGTACCAGGCATCTATCTCTGCACCTTTCACAGCAGGGAGGCTGAACAATCTTTTTTCATTTCTGTGTAGGTTTTTTTTTTTTTTAAGTACAAAAATATTCCTGTTCATGAGAATATTATTTCACTAAGAGCGACCAAGACTGAGGAGCTTTCATTTCTAGAGATAAATTCATTGAGGTGATGCTCACTCTGCAACGGTAGTAAGGCGACTTTGGCTAAAACTGTGTATCGCTTTCCTCTTCAATGGCTCCCCAGGCTTTCTCCGTGTACTAACAATAACTAAGAACTACTAAGTTCACTTAAGCTCTTCTGGAACTACACTCTGCAACTTGAAATCAGACTGGAGCTTTCCATATAAAATCCAGTTCTAATTAAAATAACATTTTAAGGAAAATATTGTTATTGCAATTTTTATTTGAAAATTTCCTTTGATTCAGAGATAAGTGTCATTCATTTCAATAAGAAAATTAAAAGAAATCAATATTTCCAGTAAAAGTGCCCTCAACTCTGTTACACACACACCCAGAGTATGGCTTTTAAGAATTTATTTTCAAACACTTTGATTTTAATTGTATATAACTGAGAACCTCTGAGTCCTTGGAGACATGCCTAACTAAAAGACACTAAATTAATACTATTTTAATGGAATATTTGATAGAAAGTAAAGATACACCAAAAACAGTTATTTCACAAAGTAGTAAAAGTCATGCAGACATTTGCGTGCACTCAGTTTATGCACTTATTTAACAAAATATTCTATATCCCAATATCTTGAAAAATCTTTAACCTACATAAACCGGATATTTAAATGCTTATGCATTTATACACACATATATACACATTATATATACTATGTTACATATAGTTCAAATGTTTATATTCATTCTTTATAGAAACTAAGATCTAAACAAATATTAGCATTTGTAACTTTTAAACTACCAGTAATTGGGGTTTATGACCTGTAAACAATGAGAGAAAGGCAGAACTACTACATTCTGCTTAGACTGTATTAAGAAGCAAATATAGGTTTCTTTCTGTCTTGGGGTGTTGCAAGAATAAGGAATTTAAGGATGAATGGAATTGCGATCTATATATGTTTCAATAAACCAAGATGCAGTAATTTCATTCTTTAAACATTAACATCCTACTATTAAAGACATATCTACAGTTTCAAAGATAGAAGAAGTAAGCCCAAGTCAAGTGATGATATTTTGAAAGGAATGGTTTCAAATGATGCTAACATTTTTTTCCAACAAAGAACTTTTCAAGGCAGATAAAGCCAGATCCGTTGCACAAGTGGCAAAGCAAACATTTTAGTAATGGGCTGTGTGTGTGTGGGGGGGTATTTAATGGACTGACACACTTTGAATATTTATGAAGAGTAATATTTCTTTGAAGAAGGTCATGATTGTCCATCATGTTCCTTAAAAACTGGTAATAGGTAGCGAAGGAAGTTTGGGGGAGGAAAAGTTCAAGCATTCTAACTATTGCTAATGGTGAAAGAATATGACCTGTGTAGAACAGGAAAGGATTCCATGCCATGAGAGAAGTTGCAAAAGTCTTTGGTCCTATCATGTTTAATCTCCTTTAGATACACATTTCAAAAACATATCCTTTCCACTAGGCTCTCATCTGCAGTTATGGCTCACAGACATTTTGTATTAAAGTGTAGTCCAATGCATCAGTGCAGTTTTGAAAACAGTGGATGGGAAAAATAAAGGTACAGTTTTATCAATGAAATTCTCATTGGCAGTTGAAGAACAGGAAAGAGGGAGGCTTCAAAACAGGGTGGTGGGAGGAGAGTAATATTCTTTAGGTGAGTTTTGGGAAGATGCTAAGTAAAATGCTGTTCAGAAATTGGGATTAATCGAGCAGTTTAAATACAAATCTGCCGGAAATCATGCTCTGTGCGAATGAAAATGAAGGAATTTATGCATATTCTAATTTTCCGTCTTTGGCTGCTATTTTGGAGGAAGAGACTTCTTTTGCTGATGGTGGGACTTTTTTGTTCCGCACAGGAAATGTGTAAATGAACACAAATGTTATTTTTTTTTCTCCTTTCCATTTCTCTCCTCCCTTCCTCCTCCCTCTTTCAACAATTATAACTTGTTAGGGACCTCAGTTCCGTGGCCACAGATCCCAGGGTTTCTCCCCATTTCCGGGATGCCAGAGGGCAGGCAGTGCAGGGAAGGGGAGTCGGGGTTCCTCTGGGTCCTTAGACCTTTGGAAATTAACTTATAGCTCCCATTTCATTTTCGGACATTCAAAGACAGTAGAGTGAGACGTCATACGTTTAATGTGATGAAAATTCATCTCAAACGCTATTTCCTCTCACGACTGGATTCTCAGTGAAACTGGACTGAGGAGAACTTAAAAGTGATCCCATAAACCAAGTTGTGAAGATCTATTGACCTCCAGCGCGGAGTCGAGCTATTTTCTCTCTCATGCCCTTGGGAACAAACCGTACTGGTGCCTTTTAATTATATTAACACCAGCAAGACACTCTCTCGGTTAGCCTATTCTGATGTAAGTCGCCTAATGCTGAGACGAAGCGAAGTGGAACGCTGTGGTCGTTCTGCGTTTTGTGGCGTATATAAGGGACTCCTGAGACGGTTCATCGAGGTGCGTGGGGTGAAGGTAGGGGCGGGGGCGATTCTGTCACGAGGAAAGAAAGAGGCAGCGGGAGCCGGAGAGCCTGAGGGAGAGGAAAAGAGGCGCTCTCTTTCCTCCGGGTCACGCATTGTCAGTCCACGCTGAGAGCTCCAGAATTAATTCCGGAACGGGGAAGACAAACTGACACTCCGGGTTTCCAGCTCCTTTACTACCCTCTGGATAAAAGTCTCGGAGCCAACGCTGTTCTTAACTATTTAATTTCAAAAGAGCCCCGGGGTGCCCTCCCCACTCCCCCCGCCCGCGGCTCCCTCAGCCGCCCACACAGCGCCGCCCCAGCCGGAGCGTCCTCAAAGGCCGGAGCGCCTCAGCCCGGTTCACCAGCAGCCCCGCGAACCCGGCCGAAGCCTCCGCGAAGGAGGGCGGTGGGAACGAAGCCCCACCTCCCCCCACCCCCGCCATCCCCGCCCCATCCCTAGCTCGAGCCCCTTCCTCGCACATACTTTCAGTGCCCCCATGGGAGCGTCGGTGCCCAGCGTGCCTGCTTTCTAACATCCCCTACGCCGGGACCCCGTCCCGCCTCCCACTTCAGTCTTCCTCCTTCAGGAAGGGGGCGCCGCTAGGCAGGCTCCGGGCAGGTCAGCGCGCCGCTCGGGTGACTCGAGGCCGAATGCCCGTTCCCCTCCCCGTACGGGTGGCGGTGAGGGGGTGCAGAGTCGCCGAGCAAAAAGCTGCGAGAGGCGCGCGGCCCCTTCCCTGCACAACTCACGTCAAGCTTACAGCCACATTTAGGAACCTCTTCGGAAGAGCTCAAAAATCCCCACTTTGCGGAAAGCCTGTTAGGACGTGATGGGACCGTGTGGTCCGAGAAACCCGTGAGAGGCTTCGAACGACCTCGGTTCTAGAGTCAAACCCTGCTCAGGGCAATTTCTCCCGCGCACTCCAGATCCTGCACTTCCGGTCCCCCCGTGGGGTCCTGCACTTCCGCAGAGTCACGTGGCTCAGGGACGTGTGGAGAGCGGTTTCCAATACCTTTCTGTAGCTGCCGGGGCCTTCCCCTGTTCCCGTCATTTCTCTTTATTCTGAATGTCCTTTAATTTCGTTGCTTCCCTGTGGGAAATGGAGTGGAGGAGGGCCAGAGGTTGAGAGAAAAGGCCCACTGAAGATAATCGTGTTTTGTTGTTGTTGTTTGTTGGTGGTGGTTGTTTGGCTTTTCAGATCACCTGCCCCTTTCTGAATTTCCTGGATGAATTCACATCAGCAACTAAGACTCAGGCATCTTTGTTTTCCCCCAGGGCCTACATCAGTGTCTGCACTTAGTAGGCATGCAATGAATGTTGAAGGAATTATGAATCAATATGCTGCCTCTTTGGGCACATGTGGTTAGGGTTAGTGAATAGCCTCAGAAATCAACTGACCTTTGACTTGTGTTTTGTTGAAGTCAGTTGAGAGGTTGATAGATAAATGATTTTTACAGGCATTTTGATTTTCTTTTGAAGGGACTTCCCCAAAGCAGTGAAAGGAAATCTTCTAGAGTTGTTGAAAATGTTTTCCTGGACTTACTCGTGTGTATGAAGTAAAAAGCTGTGATTTTTAGAATTTGGGGGTTTATAAGCCCTTCTGTGGCTTTTCCATTTTGCTTTCTTTTTAAAGTTTTACTTATAATGACGAGAGGTCAAGGTCTCTGAAGGTAATCTCTTGTACCCAATTTGAGGCAGTAACTAATTTCTCTTTCGCTTTCCTGCTATGTCACAATTTAACCCTTGAAAACCTTAATTCACTTCTGCGTTGTGTCTTCTGCATCCTTCAGCTGTTCTTGTTCAGAAGAACACTTGTTTTTAAAGGCCATAATAACTTTAGAAACGAGATAAATTTTGTAGTTGTGAAGTTGTATGGCTGAATTCAGTCGGCATATATTAAATGAATGTTTTAATAATCTATGGTTGTGTAACCATAGATTAGTCCCTAGAGTATTTAATGTGCCATTTTCATTGACTATAAAATAGTGAAAATATATAACCAACAAGTTAATAACCAGGAATGGAATTTGAAAGGTTATAATTGCTAATCAAATTTAAAACATTTATTAGCATCATTATTAAGAGGGATACAAATAAGACCTGTTCTTATTCTTTGGGAACTTACAGTCTAGTTGAGCATAAATAATGTAAACATAAATTGATAGAAATAGCTACTAAGTAATAATCAGTGTGGCATATTGAAAACATTCAGTAAACAGTTGCCTCACATATTAACTTGCAGTCATGCCATTCTTCTAACAGAAATATGATACTGATAAGAAATAAAGGAAGGATTAATTAGGAAAACTTTCATGGAGAAAATGAGTTTGTCCTTTATGTGTCACATAGGAAGATGATCATATGCAAGATGTTTGTGTTTGAGGGGGTAAAGGTGATATAAGTGGAAAATGAGAAAGATGTTTGGTGAGATGGAGTTTGGTGGTAATTTGTAGGAAACCTTAAAGACCACGTAGAGGAGTTTGTATTTGATAACAGAAGTGATAGAGACCTATTGTGGTGCTATGGGCTGAGGATGGCTTTATTAAAATTGAGATTTATATTTAGATGAATCTAGTCAGCACTTGAGTATAGTGAAAACTGAGGTAAAAAGAGTAGGAGAAAAGACTTTGGGGCAGTTCTGGAATGGGATACTAGAACAGAGACAGAACTATGACAAGGCCCTTTCTCACCAGTTTTTAAACAGTGGGAATTACATTGATATGATAAGATCAATAACGAGCCTTGAATGGAGCAAGAGCCACAGCACCCCTGAAATCAGTACTACTCCTTTATTCTTCATTGTTGGTGGTGCTAGGATATATTAGGTGTTGACTGATGGAAACAGTATCATGATATCTTCTCCAATTAAGCTCAAGATAGGTTTCTTACAGCATCTTTACTCATTATTCATCTGTAGTAGTTCTTAACTGTCTCAACTGGGTGTGATTTCTGACACCCTACAACCTTCCCTGTCCCCACCTCAGGCACATTTGGCAATCTTGGGAGACATATTTTTAGTTTTAACAACTAGGAGGCCACTACTGGCATCTAGCAAGTAGAAGCCCAGGATAATTATTACGAAAGTCTTACAATGCATGGGAGAACCCCCCCAGGGCAACAAAGTATCTAGTCCAAAAAGTCAGTAGGGCTGAGGCTGAGAAACCATCAGTTATGGGAATGAAGCATGAGCTCTGAGAGCTGCACAATGAGTCCCAGAACCTAATTTCTATTATATAACAACTTCAGTTGACAAAATGTTTTATTTGTTTAGTGAGTCTGATGTACCTCTGAAGACGGCAGTGCCTCTGTCTAGACCTGAGGCCTCAGAAACAGGAAAATCAGAAGGGTACCTGCTTGTATTTTCTTCTTTTTATAAAACGGAGTTAGAAATCTCTCTTAAGGATTTGTCATCTAAATGTTATTTATTAAATTGATAAAATGTGCCTTTGGAGTTGCTTAGCAACTTATGGAAAGCTTGCTTTTTAGAAGTTCATTTGTTTGTTTAAAACTAGGGTAGGTTGCATATTATTAGCTACATTACATAAATCAACAAAGAAATGTACACTGAAAATGGAATAAGATGTTTCAACACATTTTCTGCTCTCAGTGTCTGGCAATTAAAACACTCTAATTGTCTGGTAGAATTGCATGAAGTATTTGACAAACATTATTTATGTATGAAACTTCAACATAATATTGAGTATGTAAGAGAACCAAAGGGGAAAAATTAAGCAGGTTTGTCATAAAGTATGTGTTTATCTTAACCTTTCTTCTTCAAAAATCTTATCTACTAAGTACTTTTATCAGACACTAATTATACTCTTTCAGAAAAGAATTTCTCCCAACACCCTTCAGTGCCTGCACCCTTTAATCATATCTCATTACATCTACCTAATCCATATCTTTTTCACATTGCCAGGGCTCATTAACAGTTTTAAAAGCCAATCTTGGACATTATTATTCCTTGTAATCGAGATGAAAATAATGCCAATAATATTTTATTTCTAAAATGTAATGGATCATTTAAAATTTGTTCTGAAGCCATTTCTACTTTAAATATTAATGAGAAATTAACTTTCAAACATGCATTAAGCTAGCAGGAATGGTGAGATGTGTCTGAAAACCCTGAAGCACCTTTTTGAAGGAGAAGTTATTTTTATAAGCTGTTTTAACAGTGGATCATCAGTCACTTTGAAGGGAAGTGATCCTTGATTAACAGTTGGCTGATACTGTGCTTCCACAGATGTGTAGCAGCAATACAGGTGCTACCTATGAAACAGGACAGGTAATTCTCAAGACCTGAGCATCTTCTCTTTATTTATTTATTTATTTATTTTTTAAAAGATTTTACTTATTTACTTGAGAGAGAGAGAGAGAGAGAGAGAAAGAGAGAGAAAGCAGGAGGGGGAGATGGTCAGAGGGAGAAGCAGGCTTCCCGCTGAGCAAGGAGCCTTGGAGTGGGACTCAGTCCTGGGACTTTTGGATCATGACCCCAGCCAGAGGCAGTGGTTTAACCAACTGGAGCCACCCAGGCACTGATAAGCATCTTATTTTTCTGATTGAAAAGGTAAAAAAGTTTGAAGGGGCCTTCATTTTTGTGTATTGCCTCAACTGTTGTAGACGAGACAAACAAAATGTCTCAAATAATGAACTGAACATCGACATCATGTTTCCCGTATATTTAAAGAAAAGATTGTAAGTATGGCTAGTCCTTTATTCTTTTTGATATCCCATTTTTAGAAAAGGAAACCTGGATCAAATTTGCAGTTAGATGGCTAACATAGAGCCTCTTGATAATGACCTTCCAGGACTTGACAGCCAAATCCTGCCTCTTGGGATATAGCTACATAGGACTAATACATTATTCTCAAAAATGGAAGCTTCCTCCACCATTATAATTGAGTTTGAGATTCTTTCTTGAATATTATTATTAGCACCCTTACGAAAAGGGTGGCTGAGCCTGGGTGGCTCAGTCAGTTGTGCATCTACCTTCAGCTCAGGTCATGATCCCAGGGTCCTGGGATCAAGCTCCGTATTGGGCTCCCCACTCAGTGAGGAGCCTGCTTCTTTCTCTCCCTATCCCTCTCCCTCTGGCTGCTGCTCCCCCTGCTTGTGCTCTCTTTCTGTCAAATGAATAGATTAAATCTTTTTTTTTTTTAAAAGAGTCTTAGATTTTATTAAAAATATTTGCTCAGTTTCTATTGACCAAAAAAAAAAAAAAAAGAGTCTTAGGAAAAGCTTAATGGTCCATTATTCATTTATTGTGCATATACTATTAATCTATAATGTTTGGAAAAAGAAACACAAACCCAAAGTCATTATTCCAAAAAAGCCCAGGTTTTGTACAAGTACCTCAAGCTGTTTTCCAGTAGCAAAGGAGTTGTAATAAAGCTTTCATTCAGCTTTGATTTTTTTTTTTCATTTATTAGTTCTGCCAGACAGTAATTAGCTCTTATTTGGAGTATTTTATTTGACATTTTTAAAGTTTTTTCTTTGGAATATATATATATATATATATATATATATATATATATATATATAT